>NC_081159.1:30216506-30429249 GCF_012432095.1 Onychostoma macrolepis | reverse complement strand
TTGCACTAACACAGCTTTTAGTGTTCTCAGAAGCTCCAAAACAGTGATTCTGAGCATTGAAGCTCTAAAATAACTTTCTCTGAAAAAAACCTCTAACTCATGAAAATCTGTCTTCTGCATTGCAAATTACATGTCATTTCATGAGAAAGAAACAACTTTCATGTACTTGAGGTTAACTCTTAAATTTGCATTGAGCAACTTTCTCTCACTGAGAAAGAAGCTTTTCAGCATCTGTGGCCTTGGAATCTCTTTATTTGTTTAGTTGCACTAACACAGCTTTTAGTGTTCTCAGAAGCTCCAAAACAGTGATTCTGAGCATTGAAGCTCTAACATAACTTTCTTTGCAAAAAAGCTCTAACTGATGAAAATCTGTCTTCTGAATTGCAAATTACATGTAATTGGATAAGAAAGAAACATCTTTCATGTACTTGAGCTTAACTCTTAAAATTGCATGAACAAGCTTTCTCTCACTGAGAAAGAAGCTTTTAAGCATCTGTGGCCTTGGAATCTCTTCATTTGCTTAGTTGCACTAACACAGATTTTAGTGTTCTCAGAAGCTCCAAAACAGTGATTCTGAGCATTGAAGCTCTAAAATAACTTTCTCTGAAAAAAACCTCTAACTCATGAAAATCTGTCTGCTGCATTGCAAATTACATGTAATTTGATAAGAAAGAAACATCTTTCATGTACTTGAGCTTAACTCTTAAAATTGCATGAACAAGCTTTCTCTCACTGAGAAAGAAGCTTTTCAGCATCTGTGGCCTTGCTTTCTCTTCATTTGCTTAGTTGCACTAAACACAGAATTAGTGTTCTTAGAAGCTCTCAACTAGTGATTCTGAGCACTGAAGCTCTTACATCAGTTTCTCTGTAAAAAATTTCCAAAACATGAAAATCTGTCTTCTGCATTGCAAATAACATTTCATTTCATGAAAAATAAACATATTTCTTGTATTTGACCTTTTCTCTTAAAATTGCATGAACAAGCTTTCTCTCACTGAGAAAGAAGCTTTTCAGCATCTGTGGCCTTGGAATCTCTTCATTTGCTTAGTTGCACTAACACAGCTTTTAGTGTTCTCAGAAGCTCCAAAACAGTGATTCTGAGCATTGAAGCTCTAACATAACTTTCTCTGCAAAAAAGCTCTAACTGATGAAAATCTGTCTTCTGAATTGCAAATTACATGTAATTTGATGAGAAAGAAACATCTTTCATGTACTTGAGCTTAACTCTTAAAATTGCATGAACAAGCTTTCTCTCACTGAGAAAGAAGCTTTTCAGCATCTGTGGCCTTGCTTTCTCTTCATTTGCTTAGTTGCACTAAACACAGAATTAGTGTTCTTAGAAGCTCTAAACTAGTGATTCTGAGCACTGAAGCTCTTACATCAGTTTCTCTGTAAAAAATTTCCAAAACATGAAAATCTGTCTTCTGCATTGCAAATAACATTTCATTTCATGAAAAATAAACATATTTCTTGTATTTGACCTTTTCTCTTAAAATTGCATGAACAAGCTTTCTCTCACTGAGAAAGAAGCTTTTCAGCATCTGTGGCCTTGGAATCTCTTCATTTGCTTAGTTGCACTAACACAGCTTTTAGTGTTCTCAGAAGCTCCAAAACAGTGATTTTGAGCATTGAAGCTCTAACATAACTTTCTCTGCAAAAAAGCTCTAACTGATGAAAATCTGTCTTCTGAATTGCAAATTACATGTAATTTGATAAGAAAGAAACATCTTTCTTGTATTTGACCTTTTCTCTTAAAATTGCATGAACAAGCTTTCTCTCACTGAGAAAGAAGCTTTTCAGCATCTGTGGCCTTGCTTTCTCTTCATTTGCTTAGTTGCACTAAACACAGCTTTAGTGTTCTTAGAAGCTCTAAACTAGTGATTCTGAGCATTGAAGCTCTAACATAACTTTCTCTGAAAAAAACCTCTAACTCATGAAAATCTGTCTTCTGAATTGCAAATTACATGTAATTGGATAAGAAAGAAACATCTTTCATGTACTTGAGCTTAACTCTTAAAATTGCATGAACAAGCTTTCTCTCACTGAGAAAGAAGCTTTTCAGCATCTGTGGCCTTGGATTCTCTTCATTTGCTTAGTTGCACTAACACAGCTTTTAGTGTTCTTAGAAGCTCTAAACTAGTGATTCTGAGCATTGAAGCTCTAACATAACTTTCTTTGCAAAAAAGCTCTAACTGATGAAAATCTGTCTTCTGAATTGCAAATTACATGTAATTGGATAAGAAAGAAACATCTTTCATGTACTTGAGCTTAACTCTTAAAATTGCATGAACAAGCTTTCTCTCACTGAGAAAGAAGCTTTTAAGCATCTGTGGCCTTGGAATCTCTTCATTTGCTTAGTTGCACTAACACAGATTTTAGTGTTCTCAGAAGCTCCAAAACAGTGATTCTGAGCATTGAAGCTCTAAAATAACTTTCTCTGAAAAAAACCTCTAACTCATGAAAATCTGTCTTCTGCATTGCAAATTACATGTCATTTCATGAGAAAGAAACAACTTTCATGTACTTGAGGTTAACTCTTAAAATTGCATAAACCAACTTTCTCTCACTGGGAAAGAAGCTTGTCAACATTTGTGGCCTTGCTTTCTCTTCATTTGCTTAGTTGCACTAAACACAGCTTTAGTGTTCTTAGAAGCTCTAAACTAGTCATTCTGTGCTTTTGAAGCTCTAACATAACTTTTTGCTCTGCAAAAAAAGCTATAACACATGAAAATCTGTCTTCTGTTTTGCAAATAACATTTAATTTCATGAGAAATAAACATCTTTCATGTAGTTGAGCTTTTCTCTCAAAATTGCATGAACCAACTTTCTCTCACTGAGAAAGAAGCTTTTTAGGATCTGTGGCCTTGCTTTCTCTTCATTTGCTTAGTTGCACTAAAGACAGCATTAGTGTTCTTAGAAGCTCTAAACTAGTGATTCTGAGCACTGAAGCTCTAACATTAGATTCTCTGCAAAATATTTCTTACACATGAAAATCTGTCTTCTGCATTGCAAATAACATTTCATTTCATGAGAAAGAAACATCTTTCATGTACTTGAGCTTTACTCTTAAAATTGCATAAACCAACTTTCTCTCACTGGGAAAGAAGCTTTTCAGCATCTGTGGCCTTGCTTTCTCTTCATTTGCTTAGTTGCACTAAACACATCATTAGTGTTCTTAGAAGCTCTAAACTAGTGATTCTGAGCACTGAAGCTCTAACATAACTTTCTCTGCAAAAAAGATCTAACTCATGAAAATCTGTCTTCTGCATTGCAAATAACATTTCATTTCATGAGAAAGAAACATCTTTCATGTACTTGAGCTTTTCTCTTAAAATTGCATAAAACAACTTTCTCTCACTGAGAAAGAAGCTTTTCAGCATCTGTGGCCTTGGATTCTCTTCATTTGCTTAGTTGCACTAACACAGCTTTTAGTGTTCTCAGAAGCTCCAAAACAGTGATTCTGAGCATTGAAGCTCTAAAATAACTTTCTCTGAAAAAAACCTCTAACTCATGAAAATCTGTCTTCTGCATTGCAAATTACATGTCATTTCATGAGAAAGAAACAACTTTCATGTACTTGAGCTTAACTCTTAAATTTGCATTGAGCAACTTTCTCTCACTGAGAAAGAAGCTTTTCAGCATCTGTGGCCTTGGATTCTCTTCATTTGCTTAGTTGCACTAACACAGCTTTTAGTGTTCTCAGAAGCTCCAAAACAGTGATTCTGAGCATTGAAGCTCTAACATAACTTTCTTTGAAAAAAACCTCTAACTCATGAAAATCTGTCTTCTGCATTGCAAATTACATGTCATTTCATGAGAAAGAAACAACTTTCATGTACTTGAGCTTAACTCTTAAATTTGCATTGAGCAACTTTCTCTCACTGAGAAAGAAGCTTTTCAGCATCTGTGGCCTTGGATTCTCTTCATTTGCTTAGTTGCACTAACACAGCTTTTAGTGTTCTCAGAAGCTCCAAAACAGTGATTCTGAGCATTGAAGCTCTAACATAACTTTCTTTGCAAAAAAGCTCTAACTGATGAAAATCTGTCTTCTGAATTGCAAATTACATGTAATTTGATGAGAAAGAAACATCTTTCATGTACTTGAGCTTAACTCTTAAAATTGCATGAACAAGCTTTCTCTCACTGAGAAAGAAGCTTTTAAGCATCTGTGGCCTTGCTTTCTCTTCATTTGCTTAGATGCACTAAACACAGAATTAGTGTTCTTAGAAGCTCTAAACTAGTCATTCTGAGCACTGAAGCTCTTACATCAGTTTCTCTGTAAAAAATTTCCAAAACATGAAAATCTGTCTTCTGCATTGCAAATAACATTTCATTTCATGAAAAAGAAACATATTTCTTGTATTTGACCTTTTCTCTTAAAATTGCATGAACAAGCTTTCTCTCACTGAGAAAGAAGATTTTCAGCATCTGTGGCCTTGGAATCTCTTTATTTGCTTAGTTGCACTAACACAGCTTTTAGTGTTCTCAGAAGCTCCAAAACAGTGATTCTGAGCATTGAATCTCTAACATAACTTTCTCTGCAAAAAAGCTCTAACTGATGAAAATCTGTCTTCTGAATTGCAAATTACATGTAATTTGATAAGAAAGAAACATCTTTCTTGTATTTGACCTTTTCTCTTAAAATTGCATGAACAAGCTTTCTCTCACTGAGAAAGAAGCTTTTCAGCATCTGTGGCCTTGGATTCTCTTCATTTGCTTAGTTGCACTAACACAGCTTTTAGTGTTCTCAGAAGCTCCAAAACAGTGATTCTGAGCATTGAAGCTCTAACATAACTTTCTTTGCAAAAAAGCTCTAACTGATGAAAATCTGTCTTCTGCATTGCAAATTACATGTCATTTCATGAGAAAGAAACAACTTTCATGTACTTGAGCTTAACTCTTAAATTTGCATTGAGCAACTTTCTCTCACTGAGAAAGAAGCTTTTCAGCATCTGTGGCCTTGGAATCTCTTCATTTGCTTAGTTGCACTAACACAGCTTTTAGTGTTCTCAGAAGCTCCAAAACAGTGATTCTGAGCATTGAAGCTCTAACATAACTTTCTTTGCAAAAAATCTCTAACTCATGAAAATCTGTCTCCTGCATTGCAAATTACATGTAATTTGATAAGAAAGAAACATCTTTCATGTACTTGAGCTTGACTCTTAAAATTGCATGAACAAGCTTTCTCTCACTGAGAAAGAAGCTTTTCAGCATCTGTGGCCTTGCTTTCTCTTCATTTGTTTAGATGCACTAAACACAGAATTAGTGTTCTTAGAAGCTCTAAACTAGACATTCTGAGCACTGAAGCTCTTACATCAGTTTATCTGTAAAAAATTTCCAAAACATGAAAATCTGTATTCTGCATTGCAAATAACTTTTCATTTCATGAAAAAGAAACATATTTCTTGTATTTGACCTTTTCTCTTAAAATTGCATGAACAAGCTTTCTCTCACTGAGAAAGAAGCTTTTCAGCATCTGTGGCCTTGGAATCTCTTTATTTGCTTAGTTGCACTAACACAGCTTTTAGTGTTCTCAGAAGCTCCAAAACAGTGATTCTGAGCATTGAAGCTCTAACATAACTTTCTCTGCAAAAAAGCTCTAACTGATGAAAATCTGTCTTCTGAATTGCAAATTACATGTAATTTGATAAGAAAGAAACATCTTTCTTGTATTTGACCTTTTCTCTTAAAATTGCATGAACAAGCTTTCTCTCACTGAGAAAGAAGCTTTTCAGCATCTGTGGCCTTGGATTCTCTTCATTTGCTTAGTTGCACTAACACAGCTTTTAGTGTTCTCAGAAGCTCCAAAACAGTGATTCTGAGCATTGAAGCTCTAAAATAACTTTTTGCTCTGCAAAAAAAGCTATAACACATGAAAATCTGTCTGCTGCATTGCAAATAAGATTTCATTTTGATAAGAAAGAAACATCTTTCATGTACTTGAGCTTTACTCTTAAAATTGCATAAACCAACTTTCTCTCACTGGGAAAGAAGCTTTTCAACATTTGTGGCCTTGCTTTCTCTTCATTTGCTTAGTTGCACTAAACACAGCTTTAGTGTTCTTAGAAGCTCTAACCCAGATAGCAAAATTGCTGTGGCCCAGATCCGGCCCACAGTTGACACTTTCATCTGGCCCACATACCGCGTGGAATGATGGCACTTGGGCGGTCCGCTCCTGTTTGCCAGATTTGGGCCACAATTAAGCCATTGCAATGCCGCATGTCCGCCATAAAAAAAACAAATGAAGCAGAACTGGCCCACATCTGGCCCAGACACCAAAATTGCTGTGGCCCAGATCCGGCCCACACTTGACACTTTCATCTGGCCCACATACCGCGTGGAATGATGGCACTTGGGAGGTCCTCTCCTGTTTGCCAGATTTGGGCCACAATTAAGCCATAGCAATGCCGCATGTCAGCCATAAATAAAATAATGAAGCAGAACTGGCACACATCTGGCCCACAGTTTACAGTTCAAAGGGTATGTGGGCCAGATGAAAGTGTCAAGTGTGGGCCAGATGTGGGCCAGTTCTGCTTCATTTGTTTTTTTTATGGCTGACATGCGGCATTGCTATGGCTTAATTGTGGCCCAAATCTGGCAAACAGGAGCGGACCGCCCAAGTGCCATCATTCCACGCGGTATGTGGGCCAGATGAAAGTGTCAAGTGTGGGCGGATCTGGGCCACAGCAATTTTGGTGTCTGGGCCAGATGTGGGCCAGTTCTGCTTCATTATTTTATTTATGGCTGACATGCGGCATTGCTATGGCTTAATTGTGGCCCAAATCTGGCAAACAGGAGCGGACCGCCCAAGTGCCATCATTTCACGCGGCATGTGGGCCAGATGAACATTATGGCACTTAAGGCAGTCCACTCCTGTTTGCCAGATTTGAGCCACAATTAAGCCATAGCAATGCCACATGTAACCCAACAACAAACCAAATAAACCACACCTGGCCTCAGTTGATTTTTATACAAACCCTGGTCTTTCCCAACATTCCTCATGCAGCATGGAATGGTGGCACTTTTGCAATGCACTCCTGTTTGCCAGATCTGGTCCACAAGTAGGCCAGTTGTTCAGCCACATGTTAGCCAAGAATTACATAAATAAACCATAACTGTGTGTTTTTGTGTGTGCATGCTGTGCCATATCATTGACACTAAGAGATATAAACTAAAGGGAAATGTAAAAATGTCCCCTTTTTATGTTAAGAGAAGTTACAACAGATGATTTAAACACATTTCTGAAATCATTTGCATTATTTATTATTGTCAAAGAACAACCAAGTGCAAGTTTCCATTTTCAAAACTGGAAAGCAATCTAAAAAAAAAAAATAGTAATAATGAACAAACACAAAATATGTGCATATAAAGCATCTTAGAACTAAACAAAAACAAAACATGTTTCCAGTTGGTCATCCAAAAACAAAAACAAAAACAGACAACGCAGAAGTAAACACACTAGAAAACATTGGCAAATGGAGCCATCCAAAATTAAAGAATTTGACCTCCTTGACTGGGCCCATCTGTGTCATCATGGCAATCTTGCAAGCCTTTATTGGATACACACACAAAAAAACACTGTTGACTCAGTAACAGAATGCTGATTTTACAATAGTGTTTTAATAGCAATAGCACATTAATACTGAATGGGGAAAAATGGACTGGAACTACCAGTGCATTAAACAGTTTGGTAACTCTAAGGCCTTAATTGTTAACATTAATTAATGTATTAACTAACATGAACTGCATTATTTAAGCTTTTTAATGTTACAGTCATTCACTGTTTGTTCATGTTAGTTCACAGTGCATTAACTAATGTTAACAAATACAACTTTTGATTTGAATAATGCATTAGGGGCGTCACAATTAGAGATCGACCGATATATCGATTTACCGATATTTCCCGATATTTAGCCATTTTTCCATAATCGGATATCGGTTTTGTAATATCGGATTCACCAATAAACGCCGAGGAGATGAGACAACAACAACGGCGTGCAGGTACTTGATTTGCTGTAGTTAGTAAACTATTTAATATTACAGTCATTAATGCACAAATTAGATGTATTACATAAATGCCTGATATGTAGTTTATGCAACTTGGCTCTATAAGAAATACGATAAATAAGATACTCTGTCAAGCCCTGTCCCTATAAAGATGTAACTTTGCGTGAAATAACACAGCCATGAATTAGCGCATGTTGGAAATAAAAGCGCAGAATTGAATTCTCTCTGTGGTCTATTAGTCTCGTGAAGTCGGAGTCACGTAGATAATCCGTCAAGTCCTCTCCCAATAAAGACGTAACTTTGCATGAATTAAATAATACAGCCATGAATGATTGCATGTTGGAAATAAAAACATTGAATTTAATTCTCTCTCTGTTGTCTATATGCTCATCATTAGTCTTGTGAAGCCGCTTCATATTGCAGTTCACTCAGCTGGTTGATGCTCAAAAAATGCTCAGCACGGCCACTGCATGTAACTTTTAACAAGATTCACTTTTTTGAAGCACCCTAAATTGTATTAACACTTACTATATAACCATTATTTTGTTTATAAACATCTAAATTAATACAACTCTATGGAAATTCTCTGCAATCGATCGCAGTTTGAGTATAGTTCTGTGTAAATGCAAAGATAAACCGCACTGTCAGCAGCATCATTTAGAATGACAAAAAATATAGCATGCCAGTTGAGAAATGCAATAAAATACAATGCTTGTTATATTCCAATATTCCAGAGAATATTATTCAGTGAATTAACATTATCCAGTGAATTATTCTTCACTCTTTAGCCTATTTAACAGCTTATAAACCTACTAAAACTGTAGTTAAAAATGAAGTTGATATGACTCTTGTCCTTTATTTATTTTCTCCATTTGAAAACATTATACATTCTACATTTATTTTGCTTACTGCTAATATTAGTGTTGCTGCTAAAGCTTTTATAAATAAAATGTTTTTATTGTTGTAATACGAAGATTAAATTTAACATGACAGGGCTCTAGACTGCGACCAAAATGGTAATTTTTGCGAGTTAAAATTTGACGTGGTCGCATTTATGCGAGTGCATGATCTGCGCTGCTCCAAAGTGTCTGCTTCATACAGCGCGTGCTGCCAGCCGCAGCACATTGTAGCAGGAGTCAGATCTCACTGATCACGTGAAGAGAGGTGCTTTCAGCGCGAGCGCTTCATGGGTAGAGCCTGGTTTATACTCGCGCGTCGCGGACGGAGTGCAACGGAGGATTTTGTTTCAAACTAAAGTAAAAGACCTCAGAGTTTGCTAAACATTCTGTAATATACTTGGTCTATAATACAGCATTATGCCATGCCTCATCTTATTCGTGTTTGTTAATAACTGTTATGTAAGCTAGTTTGTCATTGTCAATGTACTGTTTTATTGTTGTTGAGCTTTTTAATTAAGAATAACAATGAATCCATCTTTTGTTTTAGTCTTAAAAAGTGAAAGGTGTATAGATATAAGCAGACAATTATCTGTTCTTGTAGAATGTGACACCAAGATCGCGAATTTGAAAGTGAGCGAGAATACTTCTTGTGCGCAAAAACAAACAAAAATAACGACTTTATTCCACTATTGATTTTCGGCTGCTTAGTTCTATGTTTAGTTCAAGTAATTTCACATAGTTTAACTGCGCAGCGCATCACACACATGACCAGTGTCGGCCAATAGTGAGCCTGCACGGTAACGTAGAACCCGCAGTTACACTACGTGAACTTGATTGAACCAAGTAGCCGAAAATGAATAGTGGAATAAAGTTGTTGTTTTTGCGCATGAAAATTATTCTCATCGCTTGATAAACTTATGGTTGAGTCACTGTTGTCACTTGGACTATTTTAACGATGTTTTCAATACGTTTTCTGGGCGGGCAAGTTTCAATCCCTTAGAAGCCTGGGAGGAGTGATTCAGCTCTCAGATTTCATCATAAATATCTTAATTTGTGTTCAAGATGGACGGAAGTCTTACGGGTTGGAACAACATGAGTAATTACTACAGAATTTTCATTTTGGGTGAACTAACCCTTTAACTAATGTTAAAGTTTTACCAATGTTTTAATGTATACCTTGCAGCCAATCAGAATCAAGTATTCAGACAGACCATGCTATACACATATAGCAAAAACACAATGTAACTGACTTACAGGTGTCTTGGGACCTCCTCCGTTTCTCCCTTTCTCTTCTCCCTCCGTCTCGGTCACTTGACAGATGAAGCCATTTTTTAATAAATGTTTCAATTTCTTGATCGGTGGCCGCAGCTGTAAGTCTATTGTTTCTGACAGTTCCTAAAAATATATAACATTGTAAATGCAAGGATGGATTAGACAACTTTTGAAAATCTTAGCAGACAAGCAGTAGCCAAGTGCATACTTTGCCAGTGCCACTGTAAAGAACATTTTGGCCACGGACAAGGACACTCTTTGTTTCCAGATGCCCAAAATGCACAAGTTTAACCTTTTTTTTTAGCAAACCAGGGTGACTAGGAACATGGAATTGTATAGCTATGATTTCTTGTTTCAGAGGAGTTTAAATATGAGGAAACACAAAGGCCAAATTCCTTAATCATCCATCACTAGGGATGTCAACGATTAATCGACGATCGATTAATTGTCGATAATACATTTAATCGATACAACTTATCAATCATCGATTAAGCAGGTCTTCATGCACGTGCGTGCTGCTCAACCGCAAAACATGTATAGCGAGCACGCCGGAGTTATGTTTGGGACCATTTTACACCTTAATCATGCATTTTGCACTCAATTATGTCACAGAACTTTTGCTGTGTTACTGTAACAATGAGCTCTCAAACACACCAAACCAACAATTACTAAAAGACAAACAAAACTGATTTTGCACGGGCACTTTGCCATCATTTGTAGTAACCTATTTACAAACTGTTTGCTCAAGCGTAGCATTTTCTCGATGTTTAGCATACTAAAACACAAACAAAACTGATTTTGCACGGGCATTTTGCACTAGTATTAAACAAAGATAAACAATAGATAAAAAAGATAAACAATTAAATAAAGATACACATTATATAGGCCTAGTGCTTTAATTTCAGGAGGGTCAACTAACATTACTGTTCAGGTATGGTCTAAAATTAATTATAATAAAGTAATCAAATATAAAATAACACTGCATAGTTTATCATAGATAGATTAATGCTTATTAAAGCTGAAGTTATTTATTCAAGAGCTGTGAGTGATTTTCTCTTTGCCTTTTGTTGTGATATTCGCAGTAATGGCACAATCGACAGCATGTTTAATAGAACAACCTCATTTTTATTTGATAAAATTTAATATTCTGACTGTTTGAGTTTTGTTAAAATGAACCATTGGTCATCCAGTGTCATGCAATTAGATCATGATAACTACAGATAAAACCAGGCATAGCCCTATAGCACCTAACTATCATGGCAAAATGTAACTTTATGGTTTCTATGGTATTTGTATGAAAAACAGTAGCCTAAATACATTATTAAATACAGTAATTATATTCCATTAGTCCTTTAATACATTGTCTACATTAATAATATAATACAATTCAATATGTATATCCCACATTTCATTGTGCAGTTAATATTACTAGGCTAACGTTACAGTAAATCCATGGTAAATGATGGGACTTTGTAGACGGAAAAGCCTTCTAACTGCCTCGTTGCACACAGTGTTTCTCCTGTTTGTCAGCACTGTTTCATGTGCCTTTAAACTGGTTTAAATCACTGAGACATTGGTGTTCTTCGCTGAATTCAAGCGCTTCTCACTGGATCTCACAGCTGTTTAGTGGTCGTGTGATCAAGACCATTCAGCAAGTAAACACATCTGATCTGATAAACGCTGCGATGCAGTTTGGACTTGAGCCGAGCGGATACATGTTCAGTGTGGCGCGAGGTTCAAATGAGTTTTGTTCCGCTTCTGGCGCATAAACATTATCAAACATTTATCAAACTCTTGATATTGTTTTATTGAGAAAAATTATATTGCGATAATTTTCATTATTGTTTTATCGCCCAGACCTAACTGTAAAGTATACTTCTTTTAGTAAGGGATGCATCAGGAAATACGGATTGCCTGTTGCATCAGTTTCTTATTGTATGAGAGCTCCATGTGTGGAGATGGACAGCTATGTTTGGGATTGTTTCCACAATAAAGCTTTTAGTGATAAACTGCTGGCTGTCATACCCGTGCAAGTATGCATTTAAGTGTTTACTTTTTAATCAACCTTTTTAATAATTACGTAATTTGAGTAAATATGCATCAAGCATGCAAGAAATAGAGAATGGACTTATTAGACTGAAGATGCAATGTACTGTAACACTTACCAGTAATGACATCTTTCAGCTGCAGTTTGTGGAAAGCTGTTTTGCCATTGATGCCACGCCAGTTAAGTTGTTTGCCAAGGGAGTTGGTAATACAGTGCCCCATAACCCGCCAAACGCTATCCTTAACATCAACTCCTCCAATGAAGCTCAATGCAGTAATCTAAAAAAGATCATTTAAAAAACATGGATAAATGTTTTATATAAACACTACTCACAGTTACCTAATTCAGAATAAAATAAAAAAAATACATTATATCACTTCACGCTTAGTTGGCATTTAGAACAAGTCTCTTTGTTGGATACTTGCTTTCTTAACCTGTTATCTACTGTAGGACTGTCACTCTATCACTGATGCAGTTCCATATTCAACTGACAACATGAAGTTGCAGTGTCCTTGAGGTTTAAACACAAGATTTTACACTATAGTAAAACAAAACAAAAATGCTGCAAGTCTAATACCGCAATGATCCCCAGTTTAAAATATCAATTTTAGTTTTCCATGGTCCAATAAAGTGGAATATTAATATATTGTCTGATTAAAGTTTAGTCAAACTGAATATATGTCAGAGTAGTTTATGCAATATGCTGGTGAGGCAAAGTGTTAGTTACCATTTTTTTTGAGGTCAGCCTCTTCCCTCAGACGTTTTTCCAGAGCCAGCAGGGAGGTAAGATCTTTCAGTGGCAGTAAGTCTCTGTCGATGGGATCCTGCCCATGAGCAGGTTCGCCCATTTTCTGCATGTTCATCAGAATGACTTTGAGTTGATCCATCATCATTTCCTGATTTGTAAGAATTCTATGCAGAAGAGCTAAAAATAAAGACAAACATGTGATTTACGTAATTTTGACAGATAATAAATTGTATTTACCTGTGAAAACAAATCTAGAAAGAGACATGAGTATTTATTTAATAAATCACTTAAAGTAACTGTTCCTGACTGTTGTGCTTCAGAATTTCCCATAGACCGACTGGGTTCGGGGCTTTTTTCAGCACGCCGGGGCTCAGGACTTGTCACAGAGTGTCTGGGCTCAGGACTTGTCATATGCTTTGGGGTTTCAAGCTTTTGAACCCTTCTCTTTATTGCAGACTCAATTGCAAAGTTTGGTCCTGTTATCTTTGGGGCTGGAGGCAACAATCCTTTTTGTTTGACCAAATCTTCGTCGTCGCTCTCAAAGTGAATGTTTGGTCTTGTCAGGGGGCACAGAAAATAAAATCAAAATTTATTTTAATCAATTTCACAGATCAGTCTCAGTCTAGTCTGGTAGTGTCTCAAATTTCTGCTGTTCCTGTTCCTCCCTGCCTGCCCTGTTTCTCGCTTCTGTCACCACTATCTCCTAGTTGCCCAACTGTTTCTCTTAAGGATCGTCAATGCTTTGTGTTCCTGCCCTTATCTGCCCAGCTGTACGCTTTTTTTAAATTTAAGCTTGTATTTAAGGCCAATGTCCAGGGTTTCCCTAAGCATATATAACAAGCATATTACCCCCCAACCAGTCTAAACATTTGCAGAAATGTTAATGCACTAACAAATCTAAGATCAGATTCAATCTCTTTTAGTAGTGACACAATGTCATCATGGTCAGAGTTTGAGGCCGAACATGTAATAATGTTAGTCGAACGATTTGGGAAAATAATCTAAATGTGTTTTTATTTTTATTTTATTTTATTTACTTTTTTACTAATAATGCGATTTAATATACTAGATTTTAAGCTCTTTATCTTCTGTATTATTCAACAAAGACAAGCAATAAATCATTGTATTATGGCTGGGAACTGGGAATCTTTAGTCACCTCATGATCATGATTGAGTCACCTCAAAAAATGTTTTTGATGGAATTACATACTGTATGTATTTATAAGAACTTTTTTAATAAAATAATTACACTTTAAAAAATAAGTTTTACACTTTAAATTACACTTTTAAATTGTAGCTTATATAAACAAATATAGCTTCAAAAGTAAATATTAAAGAGGAACAAAACATATTACAAGCAATAAACACCATTTTTATGCCTACAGCAATAGTAGTAGAATGGCAGTTTAATACTTACAGCCTTTTTCGCTTTTTCTTTGGAATGTCATCCACATCTTCTTCCTCTGCTGTTTGAAGGTCAGTTTGTGTTTCCGCTTGAGGAAGTTTTAGACGAGCAGCTTTGTAGGTTGCTGTAAAGAAATATCATTAGATTTTTTTTCAAACTAGTGAAGCCTATTGGTAAATAATAATATGTGATATGCATACCAGCTTTATATAAAATTCGAACACAATATGCGTCCACGTGTGTCCAGGTTGCTCCTCACTTCGTATGGCCTTTACTAATTCATCACGTCTGTATTGAGCTGGCCATTGACATATTTCCTTTTCAACCCAAAGTGCTGGTACCACTTCAACTTCTTGGGTTTCTAGAAACTCTACAATGTAAAACATGACCTAGAACAGAAAGAGGCATAAAGTAACTAACATTAAGAGTATGCACTTATAACTTTTGCACTTTTTTAATTTAAACAAATGAACATAATTAGAAGTCATTTTTTTATGATAATCATAATAAGGGCTTTAAAGGGTGAATGATGGTTTAAGTGCACATAAATGTCCTTATTAACACATGTTTCAGAACCAAGTTATTAGAAGTATAAATATGGTATACACACCTACTGAAATAACCCAAGGCAGGCTGGACTCTGTCACTGCTGTCTAAATGCCAATCTGCACATAAATTAATTCAATTTGAAAAAGATTGGACTATCTAAAATTCAGATTTAAAGACTACCAAAACACCACGCTATGAATGACATTTAGGATGGGTCTGCATGAAGAAGTGGAATGACAACAAATCCAACCTCCAAAGGCAACCGGACGCACTTCTGCATATTGGTATCTAATGTTAAGCACATCAGCTTTGGTGACAGATCTGACACAAAACAAATTCCCAAATCTGTGGACTCAATGGGATAATCAAAGAACTTTGCAATGTGTCTATATTCTTTGCAGACAATATATTCCTCACCTTCAAAGACAATTATATTCTGAACCAATAGTATCTTATTGTTCATCTTTATACATCTGTCCCTCTCTGATGTGTTGATGACAACCTCATCTATCGACAGTTCCTTAAATTGGGAGACCGCTCCTGTGAATCCTTCTGGAACAGGTCCATCTGAGTGCAGCATTTTCATTTTTTTGTGAGCTTTCCGGGTTTCCTCATCATTTAAACTTGTTGAATCAAGTTCTGAAATTCTGCGTATAACTTGCTGCAGTGGTGAGCTAGGTTTTCTAACCATTCCTTTAATTTTTTTTAAGTAGTTTTCAAAAGGAAACCCTGAAATTAAATCTAAGTGGCCATGCACCTTCACATCATCACTGAGATGAGTCAGACCATGTATGTTGTACACTAAAAAACAATGACCATAGAGTTCCCCAAAATGCTTAACAAATGATCTAAGTAGTGTGTTTGCAAAGTCATTTAACAGCAAACAATATGTTGGACTTGCCAAGATATATATGCCCACAGACAACAACATAAAATTTTGGTAAACCTCAGTAGTCAGCACATCCCTCAAAACTACTGGACCAGTGTAAAGTAAGAACTGCCTAAGTTCTGTTGCTTTCCATCGTAACCTTTCATCAAGTGCCCTTGGTCTTCTAGCAAATTCAGAGGGTATGTAACTCTTGAGAGCAAGCAGTTTGCCAGAAATGATAGACACTTGCCTGGATGAAATACGGTAACTCAACTTGCCGCGAGTTCCCATCCACAAATCAAGCAGACGACGCACCACGCCTAAGCACACTAAATGCATATAGTCATGTGGAAATCCACTAACCATGGGAACAGATGTTTCACAAAATGGGGAATGTTGTACATGGTGGTCTTCATCCTCTGCATTTGAAAAAGAAACATCGGTTCTTACCCTAGAATTAAGTTCTGGGAATGTCATGCGATTATTAATGTAAATGCCAGACTGTACACATTTATCACAGCCACTGTATCCATTGTGTGACTTAATACCCTTAATAAAAGCCCTCGCAGGAGCATCACAGATTACCGAGCACACAGTCAAGAAGAAGGTCTTTCCATTAACAACAAAACCAGTGCTCAAGGATTTCAACTCACAGACCAGATCCTTCAGATATTCTGACAAGGACTGAGGCTTCGATTTCCCACAGTAAAGAGCAATCAGCACAGGTTTTCTACTGTAAGCCTGGAGCATTCCTAAAATTGGCCAGAACTGTACACCTGAACTTTTAAAAATTGGAAGACCATCCATGTTTAATTGCAATTTGAAGCTGTGATGATTCCGGACAACTGATGTAAGCTTCTGAAATATGTGGCTGAACATTTTCTGTATACCAAAGTAATGGAATGATCCACTCGCCAAGGAAACAACACTATGTTGAGTCTGTGTTTTGAGTAATGTTCTTGCATCTTTTGGCAAAGATGGGTGATGGACTTTCAGTATCGACAAAAGGGCAGACAAAGCAATCAATGAAATGCGAAAATGTGTTGCCCAGTCTCTCAAACATCCCGCTAAATCTTTAGTAATATCAAGGCTATCCTCGTCACTTGCTGATTCACTTTCCCCATCACTTTCTGATCTACAGATTGGTGGCAAAACAAAGCTTGAAGTAACTACTTCATTTTCAACACTATGCTCTTCATTAGTACAATCCATATCCTCATCATTCAAAGATTTCATAAACTGGGTGACTCTTTTAACAGCCCTTTTCCTTAAATTGCTGCGAGTGATATTCCACTTTTCTCTCTCCATGACACAGTAATTACACCTACAATTACATGAAGTACAGTAACCAGGTGCGCTGAAAAAACAAACAAACAAACTTTTTCCTTGATACTTTTTTATTTTGTACCACATGAAATGTATCAGCAGCTTACCTTAATGGGGACAGTGAACTCTAAACCGTAGGCTATTTTATTCCCACCAGCAGTTTTCTGTAGCAAATCACATTGACATGTGTTATTAAGGTGAAAGACATCCTGACTCAAAACATTAAATGAAAAAGAAAAAAAAAGCAGGCAAACTAATTTTAAAATTACTATACTAAAAATGTGAAATACATAGAGTAATAATACCTGAACCAACTTGCTCAATAATATCTATTAGGCTATTGTTACTTTGTAATCATCTCATAAAAGCTTGTAAGAAAAAGCATGTAGTAATTTGTGCATTATTGCTAGTTAACGAAAAATGCTGTCACAAAGTAATAAAACTAGTGCAGTTACTGCAGTATTACTGTATGCCCAAAGTATAAACATGAATGAAAAATTACACTATAGGCTATTATATATACATTTTTCATTGTTGTGCCAAAATAAGAGTTAAATACTTTCACCGTGCAGAACTGACTGAAGGTTGGCAAGATCGGAGCAACATGAGCAAATATTGGCGGGCCGTTCAATCGATACTTGTTCATTTCGCATTCGATAACCATAATAGATCTATCTTAAGAGTTAAACTGCCAAAATAATGTTACTTCGAAATTAGAAGTTATTCCATTAACTCACACAACATAGATATAACGAAGCAATCGCTAAGAAAATATAAATGTATCGATCTTACCTTGATTGTTTGCAGTATTCGTCCTCCTCCAGCTGACAATGCTCTGACCTTTTGCTTTCGAGCGCCTTTTTCGCGCTTTACGGCTACGTTTAAATTTAAAGGGCCGAGTCAGTTTGATTTTTATTTTATTTTCAAAGACAACTTCAAATGCAGTAAATATTTTGTTATAAACAAAATAGAGATCTTATCTCAAATAAATAAGTAAGCTGAAGAAAAAATGGGACAATTTTTTCATGAATGCAGGGGCTGAAAAGTTAATTATCAAAATAATATTTTCTCACAAGAGCTTCTGCTGATTTGTCGTTCATTTAATCGTATTTCATCAATTATAATGTCAGTTAAAATTACATATTTTTTATCTTTAAGAAAGATTATTTATAGCCTCTCAAGTCTCACGCATTGGCCGTGAGACACACGCAGTTCAACCAGTTCACACGCTGTACGCCACACCGTGTATTTCTCACGCTGAGAAGGCAATGCCAACCAAGCTGTCCTGCAAGCTTTATATGTAACGTTGTGTACGAGGCGCAGGCACACAAAGTGAAGTTTCCTGCTGCCAGCGCGTATAGGCAACATTCGTTCGTTACTAGGTAACCAACAACATCGCGTGATGGAGATAGGTTTGGAGATAGGTTTGAACAAAACCAAAACTAGAAACAGGTTTGCTCTGGACGGAACACTGTCATCCATTATGACAGTGAAAATGTCTGGCATCGAGACAGTGCTTCAAGTGGGAGCCCCCTACCCCTGTTATCAAGGCATCAAAATGTGCAACAAACACTTACAACACAAAACACATTTCATAAGCTGGAGTGTGTACTTGAGCAATTAGTTATATTTTAGTAATTTTTGTATATTTGTAATTTTGAAATATAACATTAAAGAGTATATTTGATGTGATGAATTGCTCTGTCATTTATCAGATTTACCAATTGTTATAATTTTAATTTGTGCTGGTTAATTATGAACAATGGGTAAAATTGGGGGGCGGGGCTCCATTAGGGCTCCTCCCCTAACTGCATGTGATCTCACTCCAAGATTTTGATAAAACTTGAGAACCCTGAATGTAATCAAATTAAATGTTTATTTATTTATTTATTTAAAATGTTTATTTCATTTTAAAATATTACAATTTTTTATATTTTCAATATTTTAATATTTCAATTTGATTATTTTTTAATAATTTGAATATTTTAAGGTTGTTTCAAATATTACCCTTTGTGGGTCACTTGAGACACATAGGAACAGTGAATCACAACCTTTTTGATGTCTCCTTATAGTCCTATTCTCCACAACAAATCCAGTTATAAAAATAGCCAAATAATAAGAAATATCTTGATTGACTAATTTGTCATAATTTTAACTCATCTTGAGGCCCCATTGGAAGTTTATCCGTCTGCTCTAGAAGTTAGGCCTATATGACACTGCTAGCAAGATAAGCAAGGTTTCACCGAGTAGGCTACAACATGTTCCTGGCTCAACATCTTTATTGATCCTGGAACAGCATTCATATCGACCAATTAGAAATTGAAGTTTGAAGTTATGCCAAGTTTAGGCTTTCAACCATGCTTCTAGATCAGTGTTATTATAATTTCCCTCTGATTGTAGGGTTAGGGTGAGTGTTAGGACTATTTTTATGGACAGGAATGATGTTCCAAGATCAACAAAAATATTGATACAGGGACATGTACTTGGCAAAATCATTGTGCCCAAAGCTTTGCACAAACAGCAACTAAAGTATCTTCTTGCACATCCCAAAACCATAAAAAAAACTCTTCATAAGTTTGAACTTGGACACTTGAACTTTTGAGACAATCTACCTACAAAACTTATGTCAGCAATAGCAAATATGTCATAGATATAAGTACATGTAGCCTCACATCCAGCCTAAGGCCATGTGTCCACCAAAGCGTTTTTAGCCAGCCGAAAATGCTAGGCAATCTGCTGAAAACGCCTAGCTGTGGGCGATTGAAAGTGTTTTGGCAGTGCAGCATTTTTGTTGTTGTTTTATTTTTAAATTTTTTTTGTTGAGACGCTTTATTGCTATACAGAATATCTGTAGCAGTTTACTTGTAACTGATTTCGCTGATAATTTGTATAATACTAATAATGTTTATATAGCACGGATGTCATATTGTATAGACACGTATGTTCGGAAACCAGAAATATTATTTTTCCATCTACTCTGCTATTTGATGTTGTACAGAAAGAATGTTGTGACAGTTGGTCGGTGTGGTATTTTTCCCGCCCCTTCTTCATTGTGATTGGACGGTCTGGTAGAAAGTGACAGTGATGAGCATTTTAACCAAAGTTTAACATTCTTTAACTCTCGCCGATCTATAAAAAGAGTGTTCAGAGCTTTATAGCCAGAAAAATGCATGGCGTTTTAAAAACGTGGCACTCCCATTGAAAACAATTGAAAAAACACACCAGTCGCGTGAGAAAAACAACAACAAAAAAAACCGCATTGGTGGACACAACACACAGCCTGCTGTGTCTGCTGCATCTATACCAAAAAATATTGTAAAATTTTTTTTAAGGCAGGTTCAAAGTCTGTCCTTTCTAAGCTAAATTAGCCATTGTCAGAAGTGTTGCATCTAAGCCAGAAATGGACTTACCACGTAGGTTTAAATTTTGGGGGGGCATATTTGGAATGTGGGCCAAGTTAGACTTACACCCTGATTAGCCAATGCTGACTGTGCCGCATATTTTCCAAATGTGGCCCAAATTGTTATGAATTATATGGGCCATATTTGCCATGTCATATGGGTGGCACTTTCGGCTCACACCTGAGGCAGTGCCACTGTACCATATCTTTGCCAAAACTGGCCCAAATACATTTTGAGATAACTGTGCCTCATTTGCAGCGTTATATGTGGGCCACTTTTGGCTCACATCCAGATGAGCCAGTGGTCACTGAGCCATATCTTTGCCAAACCTGGCCCAGATGTGTTTTAAGATAACTGGGCCACATTTGCAACATTATATGTGGGCCACTTTTGGCTCACATCCAGATGAGCCAGTGCCACTGTGCCATATCTTTGCCAAACCTGGCCCAGATTTGTTTTAAGATAACTGGGCCACATTTTCAGGATTATATGTGGGCCACTTTTGGCTCTCACCCAGATGAGCCAGTGGTCACTGAGCCATACCTTTGCCAAACCTGGCCCAGATGTGTAATAAGATAATTGGGCCACATTTTCAGGATTATATGTGGGCCACTTTTGGCTCACATCCAGATGAGCCAGTTGTCACTCAGCCATATATTTGCCAAACCTGGCCCAGGTGTGTTTTGAGATAACTGGGCCACATTTGCAATATTATATGTGGGCCACTTTTGGCTTGCATCCAGATGAGCCAGTGGTCACTGAGCCATATCTTTGCCAAACCTGGCCCAGATGTGTTTTAAGATAACTGGGCCACATTTGCAACATTATATGTGGGCCACTTTTGGCTTACATCCAGATGAGCCAGTGGTCACTGAGCCATATCTTTGCCAAACCTGGCCCAGATATGTTTTGAGATAACTGGGCCACATTTGCATAAATATATGTGGGCCACTTTTGGCTAACATCCAGATGAGCCAGTGGTCACTTAGCCATATCTTTGCCAAACCTGGCCCAGATGTGTTTTAAGATAACTGGGCCACATTTTCAGGATTATATGTGGGCCACTTTTGGCTCACATCCAGATGAGCCAGTGGTCACTGAGCCATATCTTTGCCAAACCTGGCCCAGATTTGTTTTAAGATAACTGGGCCACATTTTCAGGATTATATGTGGGCCACTTTTGGCTCTCACCCAGATGAGCCAGTGGTCACTGAGCCATACCTTTGCCAAACCTGGCCCAGATGTGTTTTGAGATAACTGGGCCACATTTTCAGGATTATATGTGGGCCACTTTTGGCTCACATCCAGATGAGCCAGTGATCACTATGCCATATATTTGCCAAAACTGGCCAAGATATGTTTTAAGATAACTGGGCCATATTTGCATAAATATATGTGGGCCACTTTTGGCTCACATCCAGATGAGCCAGTGGTCACTTAGCCATATCTTTGCCAAACCTGGACCAGATGTGTTTTAAGATAACTGGGCCACATTTGCAACATTATATGTGGGCCACTTTTGGCTCACATCCAGATGAGCCAGTGCCACTGTGCCATATCTTTGCCAAACCTGGCCCAGATTTGTTTTAAGATAACTGGGCCACATTTTCAGGATTATATGTGGGCCACTTTTGGCTCTCACCCAGATGAGCCAGTGGTCACTGAGCCATACCTTTGCCAAACCTGGCCCAGATGTGTTTTGAGATAACTGGGCCACATTCTCAGGATTATATGTGGGCCACTTTTGGCTCACATCCAGATGAGCCAGTGATCACTATGCCATATATTTGCCAAAACTGGCCCAGATATGTTTTAAGATAACTGGGCCATATTTGCATAAATATATGTGGGCCACTTTTGGCTCACATCCAGATGAGCCAGTGGTCACTGAGCTATATCTTTGCCAAACCTGGCCCAGATATGTTTTGAGATAACTGGGCCACATTTGCAACATTATATGTGGGCCACTTTTGGCTTACATCCAGATGAGCCAGTGGTCACTGAGCTATATCTTTGCCAAACCTGGCCCAGATGTGTTTTAAGATAACTGGGCCACATTTTCAGGATTATATGTGGGCCACTTTTGGCTCACATCCAGGTGAGCCAGTGGTCACTTAGACATATCTTTGCCAAACCTGGCCCAGATGTGTTTTAAGATAACTGGGCCACATTTGCTGAAACATATGTGGGCCATATTTGGTTTACATCCAGATTAGTCATTGTCAATTGTGCCACGTTTTTGCCATAGGTGGCCCACATTTGGTTTGTCATATTTGGGCCATGTTTATTATCTATCATATGGGCCACATTAGGCTCAGATTCAGATTACACATTGCCATAAGTGCCACATCTTTGCCTAAAATGGCCCAGATGTGATTTACATTTTTTGGGCCATATTTGCCATTTTACATGTGGGCCACTTCAGGCTCAGACACATTTGGTCCGGGCCACAAGAAGGCCACCAGTGCCGCATCATTGCCTGAAGTGGCCCACATCCGTCTGCTATCTGGGAAACTAGTCATTCTGTGCTTTTGAAGCTCTAACATAACTTTTTGCTCTGCAAAAAAAGCTATAACACATGAAAATCTGTCTTCTGTTTTGCAAATAACATTTAATTTCATGAGAAAGAAACATCTTTCATGTACTTGAGCTTTACTCTTAAAATTGCATTAAACTACTTTCTCTAACTGAGAAAGAAGCTTTTCAGCATCTGTGGCCTTGCATTTTTTTCATTTGCTTAGTTGCACTAACACCAGTGTTGGGTGTAATGCGTTACTAAGTAACTAATTAAATTACTTATCCACTGAAAAAGTAAAGTAAGCGATTACTGTTCATTTTTAGGTAATTTAATTACAGTTACTTATAAAGTACTTGAGTTCTAAAATCAATATTGAATTTGAAATCTAAATTTACCGTCTAAAGATAAAATTTAATGCAGCGTCTTTATCCCTCTGCGTGCCAACGTGTTCACTTTCAGTTTTTCCTGATTCACAGAGAAACCTCAAATAGTCAGATACAGATAAGACTAAAATCAATCGAATCTAAAAAGGGCCTACATAAAAGTAGATAAAATTGTGTACACTGACAATAACAACAAAACATTGTGCTTTTGCTAAATAAACAAAACAAACAGGGTGCACTTGCTGCCGTCTAGGTCTCCGTGAGCACCCACTTCGAATGTTGTCACTCGATTGAATGGGCGTTATCAGTGGTTATCAGCTCATCGATATGGGCCAGAAGAGGGCTACTGTGCCTACTGGAGGGCTGAGGAGGCTGTTATCATCAGTCCACATGGTTAATCCCCGCACGCATGTATGAAGGTGAAGTTACCACTGGAGTACCAGCAGGGGCGATCGTTTCCCCAATGCCAACAACTGCACACGGACCAAAGACCAGCGAAATAGCGTATTAAAAGATGGAACACATATACAGGTACCGTCTGGTAAAATACTCCATTGTTCTGTGTTCATGAGTGAAGATATACCAACTTACCATGTTTTTACCACAGTAACTTTTTTACAGTATACTATTTGTAAAGCACAGTTACCACAACGCTTTCTATGCCTTTAATATGTTTTTGTGAAGTAATTGTAATTCAATATTTTTTTTCTGTCTTGCAGTTACGTCAGATCACTTACTCCAGCAACTCTTTCAAGAAGCCATCTCTTGTAAAGGTTCTCTCTCTCTCTCTATCTCTCTCAGCTTTTCCTTTCCTATTTTTTTAATTAATTTTAACTGTAATCATTAATTCATTTTGCTCTCTCTCTTTCTGTGGTTTATCATTTTTAAAACTCAGAATCAAATTTTGACCAGTTCTTTCAGAAAGCTGCTGGAATTAACAGGGAACTTGAACTCGAAGCTCTTGAACCACGACCCTGTAGCGAATTAGCTTAAAAGGGAATTGTATATAAATAATTACAATTAATTATGATTAATTACAATTATTTATATCGGCTGACAATGATAACTGTAGCAGAATTAAATTGCCATCAACTGATCTAGTCGTCCAGCGACCATTCAGTGTAAGTTCACATCAACTCTAAGAAAGGATATTTTCGTGACCACAGAAAATACTTTCTTAAGTATTAATGCATTAGAGCATGTAGCAAGGGTCAAAATCGTAAAGGGACGTTAATTTGCAAGGCAGAACCAGAAACTCATGTAATTTGTGCACACAACTTTTATTAACTAAACGCTAACACACATATAACTAATCTAACAAACAACAAACATACATACACTCACGCGTATATACAAAAGGGGAGCTAAAGTGGATGAAAGAAGCCATTAAAGAAAACAGAATGCAGTTATGGTAAGAGTCAGTTAACCACCTGAGTAAAACCATCAGCGCCGTTCATAACGGAGTCTATAACTTATACTAAATCTCTGTTTAGTTTAGTTAGATGTACCATACTTGCACTTCCACGTGTGTCTGGAATTCAGTCTCGGAGGAAAAGTCTTGGTTTCAAGTCTTGGACTCGCGATCACGTTCTTCCGGGCTGAAGAGTGATGAATTCCAAAGAGGTTATTCTTGTTCTGAGGTCCGTGTAGCTTTGGTTGAATGGTAGGTCAAGGCCGCAAAGCCTGGCGCAAAACTTAAGTGTCCCGAAGAGTTCTAGCTCACATCCTTTTAGAATCTAACAGAACCGCAAGACTGAGATATGTTGGAGCCCACCGGGCACGCCGGCTCAGGCTCTCCACACGGGCAGCAGTCCTGAGAGTTGGCAGAAGAGAGTGCGCAGAAGAAGCGCGAGAAGAAACATGCGTGGAGCTGTGTGTGAGCTCTTTAAAGTCTGCAAAGAGTCACACCTCTCAGGATGGGCTTGACCAATGAGAAAGGCTGAATTTCCAAGCGGGAGTTTGGAAATACTGGGGGCTTTATGGCCCTTTGTCTGAGAGCATGGTAATTTGCAAAGGGGTTGGATTAATAGTTGTTATACAAACCATTAAAGATTCTTAGGACATTAATATGTTGCATAGGTATCAACATGTAATATTCACTCTCACATAGATCATCCGAAGACGAATTGATAGAGACCAAACATGTTATAGTTAGAGTGATATTAACTAGTGATCTATTATAAGCATGCATAAAACGGTATACAATACACAAAAACATATACAAGAACAGTAATAATATACACAATGACCTAATGATATGTGTGCTCATTCAAAGAAAGGGTTTTCTATGAATTAATTCGAGAAAGAGTCCATTTTATGGCATAATGTCCTTTTCCTATATGAAGTGAGTGTTGCTCGGCCATTTGCATTCCTTTGAGCAATAAAACTAGTGTTATCTGATGGGTTGCCATGGCACCGGGGGGGCCTGGAGGCGTCCCCAGACATAGGGGCACCCAAGGATGTGTATTGGGTGAGGGGTCTGTGATTATTTGTTGATCTAATAACTAATTTCATTTGTTAAATCAAATGAACATTGTGTGTCTGATTGGTCCAAATGCTACAGCCCCATTAGGAAGAACACTAAACAAAGTGTCATGTTGAAGTAGTAATAATTCATACAATTTAGCAAATCAGCAAATTCATATGATATTGTACAAACGTACTCATACAAAATTCTACGACTTTTACTCCTACTGCTGTCATTGGCCTTTGCCTCAACTCTGATGCAGATTGTGCCCATTGTAAGTAGTCAGAGTGTTTATATCATAAAGTTTATATTAAGTCCATTGTATTCTTTATTAACCTTTACAAATTGGCGCCATCTCTTCCCGTCCTAACAGTACATGATATCTGTCCACACCCGATTTTTACTGAACACATCTGTCTAAGGAGCAAGAGTCTGGAAATGCTAGTTTAACTTCTCATGTGACAAATCAGATCTTCAATTAATTTGGCCAAATCAGATCACTTAAAGCTGTTCACACCGAGAACAATAAATATAATGGTAAATAGTAGGGATGTGCCCGAAGCCGAATATCTTATTCGGAAAGGCACGGATAATGGCTTCAAAATGAATAACAGATTTATCCGAATAACAGAAAAAATATTCGGCAGACACAATCACATGTTTTTTGGAACAGCACTACATGAGTCAGGTCTGCGGTTGTTAAGATTTGTGCAATAATAATTGCTTTGATAGCGTTTGACACAGTTTCGTACAGATAATATCATGGTGATCATTGCGTTTGTTTAACAAATGTTGTCTCCTCAGCAATAAACTATCCGCAAGCTCCTTTTTTGATTGCTGCCTGTCAGTGCCGGCGAAGCAGTGTTGCCAGATATTGCTACAAAAAACAAACACAACCAATCTCCTGAAAAGGGGGTAGGTTAGGGAGTCGGGCTTGTAACCTGAAGGTTGCCGGATCGATTCTTGCGCCGGCAGGAATAGAAGGTGGGGATTGTGAATGAACAGCACTCTCTCCACCTTCAATACCATGACTAAGGTGCCCTTGAGCAAGGCACCGAACCCCTAATTGCTCCCCGGGCGCTGGAGCAATAGCTGCCCACTGCTCCGAGTGTGTGTGTGAGCGTGTGCGTGTGCGTGCGTGTGTGTGTGTGTGTGTGTGTGTGTGTGTGTGCGCGTGTGCGTGTGCGCATTTGTTCACTACTCACTGCTGTGTGTGTGCACTTGGATGGGTTAAATGCAGAGCACCAATTTCGAGTATGGGTCACCATACTTGACAATATGTCACTAACTTAACTTAAAAGAGAGGTGGAAACAAACAAAACATGGCGGAGCAGAGTGGAGGCTGCACTTGCGCCAAGCTCCTTCACTCCTGCGTTTCGCAGCTGCTGAGAGTCAGCCACATGAATTTATTCAGCGACATGATTTTAAATAATTTTTCATAATGTTTTCAAATTTTATTTTTGAACATGAAACATTTACGGAGGTCTGGACCTCATAGCTGGCTATGGGCCTGGATGTGTAAAGTGAATGAATGTAAAAACGCATTACATTTACCCTTTTCGTGAATGGCATTACATTTAATAATACAAGACGAAGAAAAGCGATGTTTGATCAAGGCTTTTGGAGGGTCCAAATTATTTGTTGCGCTCTGTTGATAAAAAAACCCCGTAAATGATCACAGACTCCCGCAACACATGATCTAAGTTACTAAAAGTTCAAGCAAGCTTTATTGTCATTCTGCTATGATAGGCTACTGAACACTTTCTTTCCATTTCTATTTCTTTTTTTTTCTACTAGTGCTCTTATTTAAGATAAGACAAGCATCCATTTGACGAACTTCCGGTTTATGCCACGCCCACTTCCGGATCTATCTGAATACAGATACAGATACAAATAATTTTGAGATTGTCACAGATAAAGATACAGATACAAATAATGGCTCCACTGCACACCCCTAGTAAATAGTTTAGCATCCACACCAACAGACGATAATGGTCTGTTTACTGTTATACACGCTGCAGTTACAGTATGCTGTTGTCTGTTATTTTTTGTTGTCAATGTTTTTATTGTTTATCGTGTGATAAATTATTTTTCTTCCTGTCTTGCAGGATTTCTCACAGATTACTTAGTCCTTCTCCATCAGCTCTCCACAATATCTGCCCTTCTAAAAGCTTCCACATCTCTCTCTCTTGTGGCACATCTGCTCTCAGCCCTTTACTGCCAACTTCCAGTCTTAGCATGTCTACTTGTTTTAATTTCTACTTTACATTCAACACTCCCATCTCCCACTCCTGTCACTACATATTCTTGATGAAAATTATAATTGTCAAAAAAAAAATATATATATAATTGTTAACCATTTGAATTGGTCCTGCATTTAGTCACAATAGAAGCAAACAATGATTACAGGAGAATAATAATTGTAAAATATTAAAATATTGTTCTTAATCATTTTTACCTATTTGTTCATTAAAGGTAAGAAAATAATATATTTTCAACTGGAGCCTCAAAACTCCCGGTTTGTAAAATATTATTTGGCATCTTATGGCATTTTCTGTAAATAAATTTTCTTTTTATTTTTGAATATTAGACCATGTTTTTTTTTTAAATGGGTTTTATATAGCATATTTCTTAGCTACATATTTGTTACCATGTACCCACAAATTACTTTATCAATCAGTCATTGTTTTAAGTTGTTATATTTCACTATAACTGCTTTTATTTTATTTATTTTTTTCATAGTGGTACAAACTGGAGAGAGAGAGAGTGCTGTTCTGGGCACTATGTTTGTCTTGGAAAAGTTTGACATATCAATAAACATTGGGAAATTCGTAATGTAAGTTTTTTTTTAATATATATATATATTCATGTAGTTCAACTGGCAGAGCTAAGAATGTCAAGTTTGTACGGTCCATTTCCAGGAAACATAAAAGTGATTAATTGCATACCTTTATACACTATAAATACACTATAAATGTTACATAAGCAAAATTTAATAGTAGAAAAATACTGCATGTTTGAATTAATATCAGGTGGGGTTTTTTTTGTAAGCAAATGAAACATTTTGACATTTATTATTTATTTTTCGCACAGTATATCCACACTTTTGAGTTTAAATATTGTACATTAATTAATATTAGTGTAAACCATGTATGCAATGGGAACTGGCAGACGGCTGCAACGAACTACCGCATAGCGAACTCGTTCCTGATTGATGACGTGCGCAGTACCGCGTTACCACGGTTACAAAATGAACAGATCATGCTGTACTGTTGAAACGAACAAAAATACCCTTCTTTTTTTCTTCATGCGGCATGACACTCCCCGCTTGGGGTCTTTAAAGAACCCACATTAATTAACAGAATCAGTCTTTGGAGAAAGAAGCAAAACCACTTCTGTAACAGGCCGAGAAAAGGTCTTTCTGGTTCCATCCTTGACAATTTCCACTTGAACTTTCCGCACCAATCCATCTTCTCCTGGAAAGGTTTTTGTGATGAGGCCTGTAGGCCATTGATTTCTCTTAGCTTGATTGTCTTTCAAGAGAACTATGTCTCCTTGGAGATTCGGCCTCTTTCCTTGCCACTTGTGCCGAAGCTGTAATTTTTTGAGGTATTCGTGTTTCCACCCGTTCCAAAACATGTCTGCTAAGCCCTGAACTTGCTTCCATTCTTCTCTGATGAGATGTGCTTCCTCAAAGCTTCCTGACGGAGGAGGAGGTGCAGAACCTGTCTTGAGGGTTAGAAGCGTCGCTGGAGTGAGGATGAGAAGTGATTCCGGATCCGATGACACTGGGATGAGCGGTCTGGCATTCATGATTGCGGTTACTTCAGCCATGAGGGTGGTCAGGACTTCATGTGAAAGACGAGACCTTTTCTGCTCAAGCAACATGCAATCCAAAATACGACGGGCAATGCCAATCATTCGTTCCCACGCGCCACCCATATGAGACGCATGGGGCGGGTTGAAAACCCAGGTGCAGCTCTGAGTGTCCAAGTACTCCTCCACACTTTTAAACCCTGGATTCGACTGGTCCATTTCCAGTTCACGAGAAGCGCCGATGAAATTAGTTCCGCAGTCGGAACGGATCTGCTTTGCGGGGCCCCTGATTGCAAAGAACCTCCTCAAGGCGTTGATAAAACTGCTGGTACTCATGGCTTCAATCACTTCGATGTGGACTGCCCTCGAACACATACAAGAGAACATCACAGCCCATCGTTTAGAGTTGAAGACTCCTCCTCTTGTACGGCGTGAGACAATTTCCCAGGGTCCAAAAACATCGACTCCTACATAGGTGAAAGGAGGTGCTACTTGTAGCCGTTCTGCTTCCGGAGTAGGAATCTCAGTGCGAACGTTAGGAATTTGGTTGCACTCCAGGAGTGTAGGCAGATGAATGCTCATTTCCTTGTCCACCAACTCCACAGTGTAACCACTGGCTCTCCTCCCCGCCGTCTCCGAACACCCCGCACAGGTCTTGAGGGTATAGGAGTAGGAACTTCCAGAGATCTTAAAAATTTCAAAGAACTCCGACCGTGCCAGGGAGTGATTGCTTTGTTCGTCTAGTATGGCGTACATTCTTTTGGACTCCTTCTTGCAGCCATTGGGAAACACGCTGACGAGGCAGATCTTAGCACATGTACTGGCACTCAATCCTTCACCACATACTTGAGTGCACGTCGACTTAACCTCCCGGATTTCTGCTTTGTCCTCCTCCCTGCCATCCTCTGAAATGGAAGGGGACGGATTATATTTCCAGGTAGGTGGGTAGGGGTGAAGTGCTGTAACATGAGCCGCACTCCCACATTCTGTACATTTTATCTCAGCGGTGCAATTCTTTGCGAGATGGTCTGTGGAGGAGCAACAGCGAAAGCAGATGTAATGCTCTTTCAAAAGCTGTTTGCGATCATTTATGCTCTTCTCACGAAAGCCTCTGCATTTCCTCAAAGGGTGAGGCTTTTTATGCAGAGGGCATTGTTTGTTGGGATCAATACGTCCCGTACTTTCTTCACACTCGGCCTTAGCAGTTCCTGAGACCTGCGTCTTGTGAACATATACTGATGTTCTAATAGGTTTCTCCCACTTACTTTTCCTCTCTGGTGGAGCTTGCGTGAAGAAGTTAAAACTTGGGTCAGTGCGAGCCCTTGCCTCCATGGCGATGAAGTCTACCAACACGGAGAATGGTGGAAAACTAACAAAATGTTCCTGTTTGTATCTTGTGCCAAGGTAAAGCCACTTTTCTTGCATGTTGTATGGAAGTTTCTCGATAATAGGCTTAATACCTCTGGAGGTATCCAAATACGACAAGCCTGCAAGGTAGCTGTCTTCTTTGGCCGCTTGAAGCTCCGACAACAGGTCGGCTAGATCCCTGAGTCTTCGTGGATCCTTCATTGTAACCTTCGGAAAGTTCTCTAGCTTGTTGAACAAAGCCTGCTCGACGGCCTCTGGTGAGCCATATATTTCGTCTAGGCGTTCCCATGCCATACTCAATCCAATTGCTGGATCCTTAATGTTGACTGTTTTAATTCTTCTTGTTCTGTCGACTCTTTCCCTAGGTACCTGGTGAGGAGGTTGAGTTCTCCTGTGGCAGACAGGTCTAAATCGGCGATAGCATTCAGGAACGATGTTTTCCAGGCCCAATAGTTCATTGGCTGGTCATCATATGTGGTTAGACCTGAAGTCACCAGGCTGCTACGAGCTAGGTATTTGATGAGATCTCCAGTGGACGTAGAATGATCATAGCTAGCTCCATAAGGTGTCTTGTGGGCATGCGTGCGCGCAGAAGGAGAGGTTTCCGCTTTGACGTTCTGTTGCGAATGACTCCCACCATGCTGAAGAACTGGGCAAGAGTTAAGCGCCTGATTGTAGCTTTGTTGCAGCGGCGCTCCACTGGTCTGAGGAGCTTGATGAACTTGATGTGTCAATGTCTGCGGAAGCAGCAGCTTGATTTTGGCTTGCGCTGAGTGGGTGAGGCGTTGAGAAGCTAGTATCATTAGGTTGAGAATGCGGAGGATGCAGCGTTGGCGAAGCATAATCACTACCTCTTCTTACTGATAAACCCTTGCTGCATAGGCTGGCTTGTACCGACACATAAGCGGCGACTCGCTGGTCTTTAACCGATTGAGGAACCTGGCTGCCAGCCTTACTGCATACTTCAAAACCCATATCTTGTAGACCGGCCATGAGTGCATTCGCCTCTGCTATAGCGGCATCCTTTTCTTTCTCATCATTTAATGCATCAAGATTAGCTTGAACACGAGCTTGCTCTACTTTAAGTTCGATTTCCTTCTGCGTGTGTGCTGCTCTAGCTTGCGCTGCTTCAGCCTTCGCCTTTGCCATGGCGACAGCTATACTAATCTTCGAGCTTGGACGATGTACCAGATGAACGACTGCTTCTTGAACGCACAGTCACAGACTGGATATCTTCATTGCCTTACTGTTGCTTCGTTGTGACATTGTGACTCACTGCGGTGTTAATAACAGGAGAAGAATACTATTACGTAGCTGACAGGGCTCTGAAGCGTTAGCCACTTCTCTTCGTATTGAATTGCTCCGTAAAATGGCGATCCTTGTCACCTTCGATTGCTGTGCCAACGTCTTTTCACTGTCATGGACTATGCTCCATTCAGCTTAAACACATTCCTAAGAAACTCCAGGACGCAGATGATTCATTTCCATAAAGTTTACTGGGAATATTGTGAAACTGTAATACAATACAAATGAAATATATATATATATTAATATTAAATCCAAATACAAGTGACAGAGAAAACAGCATGGATATCTACACGGCAGTGATCTGTATGATAAACGCAATCGAGCTAATAAACAATCGGCAGTAATAACCTAAATCTAACTTAGCCGTCTCAATAGTCTTACAAAAGATGAAAATAGACACTATCCTAATGTTACATGGTAAGAAATACTCACAGATGTTGCTTTAGCGAAAAGGAAAAGGCGATCGCTCGAGAAACGGATAACTGAGGGAACTGGCAGACGGCTGCAACGAACTACCGCATAGCGAACTCGTTCCTGATTGATGACGTGCGCAGTACCGCGTTACCACGGTTATAAAATAAACAGATCACGCTGTACTGTTGAAACAAACAAAAATACCCTTCTTTTTTTCTTCATGCGGCATGACAATATGCAAGTCTTGATTAGGATGTACCAGGTGCACGTGATTAGAACTCAGGTGAGTGTGATCGTGCTGGTTGAGTGTTGGGACCTGACGAGGTTGATGGTTCTCTGACATCACCCTCAGTTATGCATGAAGTGACTGTAGCAATATAGCCCATGCAGTCTGTTCTAATGCATCTTTCAGCATTCCTTTCATAATGGAGTAATTAATATGACCAAATGTTCATGTCTTTAAACAATCATAGTAATTATATGTATTGTTTACAAAATGCCAAACACCATCCATACAGAATATTCACCATACTTTATTATCGAACACCATGTGCAATACTTTACTGGAGAGTACAGCATAAAGACTGCTAAAGTAGCATATAAAGACAAATCATATTGAAGAGAAATAAAAATGAGTTATACAACAATTAAATTTTATTTAAAATGTAAAATTATTTAAAGTTATTTAAAACAATATAATTTTAATCAGATGAAGTCACCCAAATGCATGCATGGTGAAATGTCCTGAGCATCATAGAATCACATTCAGTTTCCTTCTCATCATCAGAACTCTCCTGGTTTTCTTCCTCTTGCTTGCTTGTCCATGTCCTTATCATAATCTTCTTTTTCCATGTCACAAACAATTTTCAGTTGTTATCCAGCACCCTACAGTACAACTGATGAACAAAAGACATGTGACCAATTCAAATCAAATCACTTTATTTTAACAATACCATGAATGCAAGTGTACAGGTGGTGAAAGTCTTTTGTGCAAACTGCTGCATGACATGGCAAGTATGGAATATATATGCAACACATATGTGTAAGGGACTCAATACAGGTAGAGAACAACATATGGTAAATATTATACTATACAGAGAGCATGAAATGAAAACAATAACACAATTGATTATTGTGATTAAACACAATAATCACAGTACACATATACCTTTGCAGTGCAGTACGGTATGAATTAGTGCAAACTGTCAGGGTGCAGAATAATAGTGAGTCAGAGTCCAGTCAGTATAAGTGATATAGTGCAGTACATAAGAGGTTGATGTGCTGCGTGTGGTGTTAATGGTACAAGTTTAGTTCAGTCTGATTGCCTGTGGAAAGAACTTGTCTTGCAGTCTGCTGGTGAAGGTTCTGCGATCACATCTGTCTGGTGGTAACGGTGAGAGCATGGCTCGGGTGGCTGGAGTCTCTGACGGTCCTCCATGCTTTCCTCACACACCACCTGGTGTAGATGTCCTGGAGGGACAAAACATGCATTTAAGGTGTGGTAAATTAATAAACAATATATTGTATTTTTATTTATAATTGTTGCACTGGACTTAAAGTTGATTCTTGTTGGAGGTTGTTGATTCTATCTTGCAGTTGTTCAGTTGTGAAGTTTACTTTTATGGGCCGTAACATCTGAGCTGTCACAATAGAGCTGTTCATGAATGCAGTCTTCACAGCAGATACCTGATGGGTTCAGGCAGCACTGCTGCACTTGGTGGCCATTGAAGTGGCATCAACTGGCTTCATCCTCCTTCAAACAAACAGAAAAAACAATAAGTCAACAATAACTCTAGAGAAATAGTTTTGGTAAATTCAGGTGCAGGTGTCAGTACTCACCATATTCAGTCATTTCCTGCCCAAATTCCAAAGTTGATGGCACAGCTGATTTGCTCATTCTAGGAGCTATAAAAAGATGTATGTGCCAAAAACTATAACTGCTGACTTGAAGTAACTATAACTGCTGTCTTTTAAGAGATCAACATCAATGCTGTACCACACATACCTACATTGAATACAGACATACCAATGGAAATGTGCAACTTTCTAGCTCTGTCTTTTCTGTTTGGGCACAAGAAGGCCATGTTCATTCCCCATTCATCAGGACTGGTTTGACCGGCTTGCTGTGACTGATTTTCTTTGCATTTTTGGTCTTCAGCTGTAAAACAAGAAAATATCTATTGACCCCATGTTTAATTATTGTTCTTTATACATAAATTAAGCAGTTATAATATAATATATAGTAATATATATATATATATATATATATATATATATATAGTAATATATATATATATATATATATATATATATATATATATATATAAAATATAACTTCAAGCTCAAGTTCCTGGCAACTCTAGCAGGCTCCTAAGTTCATCTGTATCTGTATGTTATATGTTAATGCCTAGACAGGGGGATCTTCCTGGTTCTGGAAAAAATGGCTGAGTAATGGGTGCGTATTGACACCTTAGCAGGATCAATGTTTATTTGATTTGTATGGCATATGTTATTGCCTAGTCACCAATTTGTTCCTACCGGCTTGTCTACATCCGCTTCTGAATAAGGAAGGTTGTCAGGACGTCTACCTTTCCAGGTTGGGGATAAAAGAAAGGTGTTGTGTCTGAGGGTTGTTCTTTGTTTTTGGGGGGATGGAAGACATCCAAACACGTGTCTAATGTCTGTCACAGAGTCACAACCATCACAGACTAATTGCCACCCATCGTCACCAGATCGACACGCTCCACCCACTCGGTCACTTTCCCCAGAGTTCTGATTCAAGGCACCTGCACCTCATCAGCACAGGCACTATAAGGAACCACATCTCCTGCAAACCCTTGTCTGGTCTCGTCTATATGTACTCTACAGACTCTTTACCCGATACTTACCATTGCCTTGGAACTCTTCCAATCTTCTGTCATCCAGGATCGATCATCTACCCATTGTCTGCATCGTGTCCACTAATCATCAAAGGAGAGACTTTCCCTCTACCATCAGCTAAGTCTGCCTTGGATCCTTCAGTCCTTTCCTACTCCCTCCCGTGCCTCTGCTTAATAAACTCTATTTCTGATACTCACCTGTCTGCCTCCTTCTGTTGTGTGACAATGTCAAAACCCTTAACGGTTTAGTTCTGCTTGATCTATAGGCTAAATGTTGATAGCTAAGACGTTGCTGTTTTGATTGTATGAAAACTGAAACATAGAATTAAAGAATTCACCAATTGATGAGAATTTCTATATGCGTCTGAAAAAGGTGCTATGTTCGGGCATGTTTTTCTTTATCATCTCAATGTGTGTACGCTAACACCTCTGTAGGATCAGAACAACCTAACCTGTAGGTTGAATAGATAAACTTATAAGGAGGAGTCTTAAGTTAAAAATGATTCAAACCACCAACTATCCACCGGTTCACCTCACCTGTCCATTTACTTCTGAAAGTGAAGGTGATTGTGGGGTCTAACTGACAGTATCCTCTTTGTGCTTGTGTTAATGGCTTTACAGCATTGACTCATACAGATGTGCACAGAATCATGCTTTAGTTCAGTTCAGTTCATTTTATTTATAAAGCACAATAAAACCACAATGGTTGACCATTGTGCTAAACAACATTGTTTAAATTAAATCAAAGTACATAACATTATATGACAAGACAAACAAATAAACATTTTTAAATAAGCCCTGCTTTAGACAAATAATCAACACTTTGGCTGTTTATTTGGGCTCTCTCTCACACACACACACAAATCTGAGTTTACTAAATTTTAAGTATGAGCAAAAATGTTGTTTTTACTTTGTTATATAATAAATGTTTTAATTTTAATCTAGCCTGTAGATAGTATGTGTACTGTAAAAGAACAAATATACATTTCACTTAAAACTTCTCAGTAAAACAATTACACCTACGGTTTTAAACATGTTTAAAAAGTTTTAAACATTGTCACTAAAGCATGTCATGCTGTTTATTATCTTTAAATTAAACTTTAGTTTTATTCTTTAATTTCTTTAAAATAGCCTGATGATAATGCACCCAAGTGCTTTTCTCACATGAGTAGAAAACTCTTTGGATATGTTTGTGACAAACCCACAATTTTTTACTTCAGAAAAGTTTTTTTTTTTTTAAATGTATGACTGAACCTTTCTCATTTGACAGACCTACGTTTTCAAATGATTTATTTCAAATTATGTTTAACAGCCACAGGGAATACATGTTTTATAATGTTCATGAAAACTTTATTGGTGTAAATTTCTCACCTAGAACACAAAACTTGTACATTTTGACTATTTTCTAGGTATCATGTCATTTTAAATGGTTTACTAAAAGATTAAAGCACCAGCATCTGTGATTTTCAAAATGAAAGGGATATAAAATATAAGGATGTTTCAACTATTATCATCATTTCCTTTTGACCCTAATAAACTGGTAATGAATTTACTATGACAATCGATACAATGTAGGCTACAGTTCTCATACTATGTGTGTAAATAGCTGTGCTAAAACATTTGAGTATTTTTGCATGCCAACAGATTTTGTCAGGGATACGTCTCATCTAAGAATCATAGTGTTTTGTAAATCATTTTTTTTTTTTTTACATTATATTTAGTCATATTATCAAGATTACGGATGGCCGTTCACAATTTTTTTGTTGGACTGTGTATGTTTTTAGGTGGAGACACCTCTTTGTGAGCTGTCATCATAACAGGAATAAATGAAAATTAAGTAACAGTCTTTTCTTGAGAAATTTCTTTTAGTGCAACTCTGTGTCTGTCCATGATGTGCGAATACATGAAGCATCAACACGAAAATTAAGTCTTGCTGTTTTACCCTTAAAACTATTACAACTGAAACAAATCAAACTATTGCACTGAAAGCTGAGAGAGATCCCAGTGTGCTTTGTGTCCAAATTTTTGATTTATTGCCCTCTCATAAAGATAAGACCCCCCACCCCTCCCACCCACCCAAACTGGACACCTGTTTTGTCCACCCCCACCCATCTAAATGAGCATCTGTTTTTACTGTCCAGTGATCCTAAGGTATTTATGAATGTTTTGGGAACCGTGTTTTTGTGTGGGCCATTGAAGACTATTATGTGTTTAAACTTTAAATTGTGAAACTGTGTTAAACGGGACAAAGGGAAGTTTTTATTAGAGTTTTTCACGCACACATATCAACAAAAAACATACGTAAAATGAGCAACGACTTGCTAGTGTTGTTGTAACGAACTCTAACTAGTTTAAAAACGTTTTAAGTTAAATAAAAAGTAGAAGTGAGCGTGTTTGTTTATTTAAAACAAACAAAGCATCTGACACCTTAGTTAAAACAATAGCATAACATTACAAAGTTAAATAATATAGAGTTGACTCATCTTACCCGTCTTCTAAAACAAAAAAAAAAGCATCAGAAGCGAACGTTTACAACGTTCTATCGTTACAGATTAAAAGGTAGCTTTTCTCACAAGTTACAGCAAATAGATCTGACTTATCTTACCCGTATTCTAAAACAAAAAAAAGCATCTGAAGCGAACGTTAAGTAAAAAGTCAAAATCTTGTTACAAAAATTAAACAAAAGAAAAAGAGCAGCCCATCCGTCAGATAACCGCACACTAGCGCGTCAAATTCAGAATGCGTTTACGCAGCCGAGTCCAGACCACGCCTTCCGCCACCCCCTAACAGCGTGAGACCGATGCAAAGATTTAAAAGAATTAAAGTAATGTTTTAACATTAGAACGAACGTTATTTTAATAAATCTTTAACATTTCTTAATTAATGAAACAATTCGGCACTCATCCTAAAGCTTTTCACTTTAAAATTAGGTGTTTACCTTTTAAACAAACAGTAGGCCTACCTAACCCGCAGGGTATTTTATTTTATTTTATTTAGTTTAGTTATTCGCACTTAATTTAGTAATTCCTTTATTTACTCTTCTATTTTTGTCAAGTTTAAGACTTCTGACGTGTTATATAACCCAGACTTTTTTCACTTTTAAAAATTAGGTTTTTATTTTTTTCTTATAAAAATCACCTCTGAAGCCACAGGAAAATGTTGTTTGTCTTGTGTTATTTTATTTTAGTAGTATAATATCTTTATTTACTCTTTGATTTTGTCAATCTTAAAGCTTCTGGAGCTATAGTTAAAACGCATACACGCGCATGTGAACGGAAACCGGAATGAAACCAAATGTTTTTGGATTTTTCAGAAGTAATTAGACGCCTAAACGTTTTACATTATCGCGCGAAATGTAAATATTACGTCTCACGCGGTGCTACGAAATGAGAATGACACTGTGTGTCTGGACGAATGATTAACGAGGCGACCATATCAGATCAAGAGAGGTGCTGTAAAACATCTAAAGGTGTTTCTGGAGACGCAACTCATTTGCAATCTAACGAGTTTTTGAGGGGGTCTGCCATCGTAAACTTTGGCGTTGCTGTTCATTGATCAAACGACATACACGTTAACCATTTTATGACATGAGCCTGCTAGTATGAACTTTGTCAAAAGTTTAGACTTAAAGTTCACTGTCCGGTCAAAGTACGTATGTCCGTTTTGAAGATTTTATATGACACATAGCTGGTTAAGTTAAAAGTTAGGTATAGTTTAGGAAGAAAATACTCAAACATAAACACAAACATACACACACTAAAACAATCCTATACAGTTAAACATTTAGACTTGTATGATGTTTCATAGGAAACTTTTACAAATAAAAAACTTCACACTGGGTATCTCTACAAGACGATGAAAAGCAGTATGATTAAACAATGATATATCTTTTGTTTTAACAAATAAGTTTTAGATCTTTCAAACCTAAATCATGATGCTCTAAAGCAAGGATTTGAAACAGTCAAATGAACCTCTGATGAATGCAAGTCAGTTACAGAGATTTTCTTTATGAATTAGAGCTAAATCAGATTAAAAATTAGTTGTCATAAGGTAGTTTGCAACAAAAGTAATTCCTAAACAAGGTGGTGCAAATGTCTCACAGAATCTTTACAGCAGATTAGACTTTCTCACTTTAAAAATGGTATTATTAACCGTGGGGTTTAAATGCAGCATTTTTTTCACAGTATAATGCTTTATTTTATTAAAATAAAAACAACTGGTCTATATAGGTTTATTTCACTAAGAATTGATCAAATAATTGACAGAGGAAATAATACAAATAAACGATAAGTCCAACTTATCAACTCCCGCCTGATGTGTCTGACGGTTTGTGACAAATATCTTACTGATACAATTGTGTTAAGATGTTAAGTATGTGTAAAACATGTGCAAAGTTCATTACTACTGCTAAAAATAGTTTAATAAACCACAAACACTCACATGAAAAACAAACACACACACACACACACACACATACTAAAACAACCCCTGCAGTTAAACATTTCAACTTTTACGATGTTGTATAAATACACTTTTACAAATAAAAACTTTTAGCATCACACAGGGTATCTCTACAAGATGATGGAAAACAGTATGATTAAACAATGATGTAACTTTTGTTTTAACAAATAATTTAAGGTTTTGTAGATTTTAGATCTTTCACACCTAAAACCGTGATGAGGATCAGAAGTTGTCAAATGATCCTCTGATGAATGCAATGCGCTTACAGAGGTTTTTTTCTTTATGAATTAGATCTAAAATAGACTAAAACTAGCTGTTGTAAGGTTGTTTACAACAAAAGAGTGTCTTAAACAAGGTGCAACAAATGTTTCATCTTTACAACAGATTAGACTTTCTTTCTCACTTTAAAAACAGTATTATTAACCATGCTGTTTAAATGCAACATTTATTTTTTCACACTATAATGTTTTATTTTATTAAAATAAAAACAATTGGCTCTTTATAGTTTTATTTCACTAAGATTTGATCAAATAATAGATATAAGCAACAATAAAATATTTGATAACTCCATCTTATCACCCAAACTGATGTGTCTTACGGTTTGTGATGACATCAGAATCAGAATCAGAATCAGAACGAGCTTTATCGGTCAGGTATGTTTGCACATACGAGGAATTGTTATAGTGACAGAAGCTCCACAGTGCAACAAAAGACAGCAACAGGACAGGACACAGATAATAAAAGAATAATATACAAATAGACAATGTACAAAATGGCAAAAACGCAATATATAATATAGACAAATATGTATGTACAGTTATGATATGTGCAAAATTGAAATGAAAAAAATAAGCATGTGTTAAGATGCATGTGTAAAATATGTGTAAAATGTGTAAAGTTCAATATTACTGTTAAAAATAGTTTAAAAGGCCATTTTTAGCTTTCATATAGGATTCACAACCACACTCAGTTGCTTTTTGTGTAAAAGAGACCCGCCCCCCCGGGGGCAGATGAAAATAGAATGCATGAAAGACTTTTCTTATTATAATAAGATATTATAATGACGGACTAAAAACTTTAGATTGATTAAAACAACTGAGGTTACGCATTTCTCTTGAATATGTATACAGTAACCAGTGAGTACATGAAACATTATTGTATAAATACACATCCTTGTAAATTCAGCATGATTCTATCATATTAATCAATAAAAAAGAACAACCGGTTTGTTGGAAATAAAAAAATTAAAATAGTGTTGTGTTTCTAAGTTAGAATGTTTATAGTGTGTAGTAAAATCTTAACTTTAAGCTAAAGCATTTTTCTTTCAAACTCTCTCACACAAGCACACGGCTTTCCCACAAACTCCCAACAACATACATAAGTTTTGTTTTATCATCTAGAAACCCTATAATGGTGTTATGTTTTGCATTATTACAACTATAGATGCCGAAAGAGGACATTAACCTGTTTAATCTGTTTAAAATGTGAACAATATCACTTAAGACTAGTTTGACAAACAAGGGTACGATCATAAAACAAGCCTGGATCCAATTTGAAACATTCTAACAACAAGTACAACCATTGCAGCAAATGTATTCAATCAATCAATCAAACTTTATTACAGACTCAAGGTCCAGATTTAAAAAAGACAGTAGACAGCATATACAACCCATAGCATCTATCACAGACATAAAGAGTTACAAAATACAGCAATACCGGTGTCTCCACAACTTTGACTGATACCGTGTAGTACTAACCCCTATATTTGATAAACCCACAATAATCTCATTTTTAGAAGCATTAAGCCGACAGGTAAAACTATACATAAGATTTCGTAACAGTGTTTTAAAAGTGATTACTCTCGCACTCGCAAACATTTCACTTGCACTATGACATCTAGGCCTCCGTAGTAAGATTCTCCGTGCATCATTATAAGCTACTTGTGGCTTTTGTAAACTAGATGCTCTGTAGTTACACCGCAAATGAGTATAAAGTGTTGTACGGTATGCTTTGAAAAGTGACACCTTTACCTCATCTGAACAGAAACTAAACTTACGTAAAGTATATTCGCCTGCATATACATCATACGGCGTAGCCTTTCAATATCCTCAGCATCTGTCACGCGTTCAGTGATGAAATGTCCAAGGTATTTTACTTTCGCACACACAGTGAGACTCTTGTTAGACAACTTAAAATCTGGAAAATTTATATTATAACACCGCAGTAAGATAAAACTCTGGACGAACAACTTATCAGATGTTCGACGTATTATTACAAGTCCCTGCTTACCTAGTTTATGATGAAACTAGAAAATATAGACGTGACCTAACGGGTGTTAAAAATACCGGTCACGTTCAATTAGAGGAAGACATGCAGAGGTAGCGAACACAACGAACTTGGGGGAGGGTCGCGAAGCAAACAGTCTAACACAACACACGCTCTCCAGAATGGTGCTGATGATGGACTCATAATTTCACGATGAAGGTATTCAGACACCTGCAGCAGGACTGACTGACTTTTTCTTAAGATTTGATTTCAAGAACACACAACCGAATCCTAAAGCTATTTCACGAAATAACACAACAACGGGTGCACCATTTCAACATATACACGTCAAGTCTGTATTATTTTTATATACATGTATTTGTTTAGGCTAAATACGTTTTAACAATTATTTTTGTTTTTACAAAGATGTTAAATTGAACACGTGTAACTAATACCCCATTCAAATGTTGCGGTCTTTCAGGCAAACGAACTACAATACCCAGCATACACCTCAGACTACAAACATGGCCGTCGGGGATACATATACCAAAATGGTCATACGCGACAGATCTCTAAATCGTCGGACTTCTAATTATTCGCACGCTCAGATAACCTATATAAAAAGACACGCATGTCCACACTTTTTGTGAAAAATATTAAGTTCTGTGTTGTGATGTTACAAACCCCTTTTTGTGAGCTCTGTTAGTGTAGCGAAGCCGATTCATTTCCGTGAATCGATTCTTTCCCACAGTACGGTTCAACGAACCGATTCATCGGATCCTTACGTCATCTCGCAGTTATGTCAGTATACACTTCTTTTCTAACAACTCGAGGTCGTTTTATATCAGTGAAACATACAAATAAAGTTAACAGCGTGAACGCGTCTTTTGTTCATTTAACCTGTTTGTGGTCATGATTTCATTCACCGATCCGTCGGATACGAGTCAGCCCGACCAATATTGAGTAGCCTACACGTAAACGCGGATATGTTCTACACGTCTGAAGTATAAGTGTGTAGAAAGAATAAACCGGTCTTATAAACTCATCGATTTGGCTTAACAACTTTAAAAAATAATCTGCATGAACGATAAACCATACACTCTTAAAATCGATAGTACACAAAATATGTGTAAAAGTACCGATAACATAATAACTTAATGTTTTGGTTCGTGTCTTACACAACTGCGCGTTACTTAACGGTTTTATTAAGCTTCAATATAAAAGATAATAGTCTGTTAACAATTTAGATGCTTTTATTATGAAATCGCACAAAGAACCGCTGAAGTACGTACTGTTATGGAATTAATTGAAACAATACTACGTGCTCATTTAACCGCATTATTTACGGTATGCTGAATATAAAACTCTTAAACAGGAACATTAAAACATTTCAAACTTGTTAAACACCCGCTTCAATACATTCAATACATAAAACATTTATCAAATACTATAAAACAATAGTTAGGTAAACGACTTACAGTTGATAAGTCATTTTAAGCGAAAGGCGGAATGATTCACGTCTTTTTTATTCTGTCCACACCAATGCTTTGACACTGGCGTTTTAGGCGTCTGTCTTTTAGGTCTGACCCAGAAAACGGTTGTCTTAATACTGTGTTCTTCCTTTTATGAAAACATGCGGCAAGCAGTTTTTGACCTCATCTGCATTATACCGACACGTTTTAACATGTCGTAAATTCCAATAGTTAGCAAATGCAACTGTTTATTACTGAGATAAGACACATCAGAGCTACGTTCTATTTAACATTTTTCATCTACCTACATGTTTATCGGCGCTACTGTTCTAGGCCTCCTCACACCTTTGTGAGATATAAACCGCAAAGTTTTTTTCACGGCGTTACGCTTTGAAGCCGGAACCGTTTCCAAGAAGTTTCCATGACTTTTGTGTACCGCGGTTTCACTATCCTTATCTTATTTTCCCAACCTAATTGTAATTGTTAGGCCTTACGCTTTGTCTCGTTAGCTCCTCTTTGTTCGCATAAGTCGATATTTCTACGAATTTGGTTGATTTAATAAAATATTGCGTCTTCATTCGAGACATTTACGTTATATTATTATTATATCATCCTAGTTTATATCAGATATACAAGATCGTTTCTTATTAAATATTATTAAATTGATAACAACAAATAAAAAAGTATCTTAGGCGTGACCGGCGTTTATATACTGTGTGTGCGAAAGTAAAATACCTTGGACATTTTATCACTGAACGCGTGACAGATGCTGAGGATATTGAAAGGCTACGCCGTATGATGTATATGCAGGCGAATATACTTTACGTAAGTTTAGTTTCTGTTCAGATGAGGTAAAGGTGTCACTTTTCAAAGCATACCGTACAACACTTTATACTCATTTGCGGTGTAACTACAGAGCATCTAGTTTACAAAAGCCACAAGTAGCTTATAATGATGCAAGGAGAATCTTACTACGGAGGCCTAGATGTCATAGTGCAAGTGAAATGTTTCCGAGTGCGAGAGTAATCACTTTTAAAACACTGTTACGAAATCTTATGTATAGTTTTACCTGTCGGCTTAATGCTTCTAAAAATGAGATTATTGTGGGTTTATCAAATATAGGGGTTAGTACTACACGGTATCAGTCAAAGTTGTGGAGACACCGGTATTGCTGTATTTTGTAACTCTTTATGTCTGTGATAGATGCTATGGGTTGTATATGCTGTCTACTGTCTTTTTTAAATCTGGACCTTGAGTCTGTAATAAAGTTTGATTGATTGATTGAATACATTTGCTGCAATGGTTGTACTTGTTGTTAGAATGTTTCAAATTGGATCCAGGCTTGTTTTATGATCGTACCCTTGTTTGTCAAACTAGTCTTAAGTGATATTGTTCACATTTTAAACAGATTAAACAGGTTAATGTCCTCTTTCGGCATCTATAGTTGTAATAATGCAAAACATATCACCATTATAGGGTTTCTAGATGATAAAACAAAACTTATGTATGTTGTTGGGAGTTTGTGGGAAAGCCGTGTGCTTGCGTGAGAGAGTTTGAAAGAAAAATGCTTTAGTTCAAGTTCAAGTTCAAGTTGAGCTTTATTGTCATTCTGCTACATGTGTGGACATATAGTGGAACGAAATGTCGTGTCTCGCAGGACCACGGTGCTACATACTAGTTAGACATGAGATACACATACAGCAATGCAAATATGGGAAAAAAACCCCCAAAAAACACAATAGGGCTATACAACAGTTTAACCATCTGACTATACATATACTATAAATACTATAACTACCATACCTAGTTGACTACACATACACAAACTGAGACTGTACAAGAACTTTACATAAATACTGTACATGAAATAGTGCTAAAGAGATATTTGTACATGAAATTGTGCAGGAAATATATATTTTTTACATTAAATTGTTCAGAAGAGAGATTTTGTGGGAAGCAGCGCATAGTGCAAAAGAGTTAGTAGTGCAATGCTCCAGTAAACATTATTTTATAGTGCAATATTCAAGTAAACATATATTATCTTATTGAGTCTTTGTTGCAGGAGTGTTTATAGAAAGTGTCTAGTGTGCATATAGTGGGACGAGTGCGTTACTACAGGTGGTTTGTATAGCCCACTCACCTGTGTGTAGCACACCCAGAATTGCACTTAGGAGAAATTTGTCAATAGTTATTTATAGTTGGGGGGCTGAGGTGTTCATGGTTTCAGAGCGGGGACAGGGAGATTGGAGTTAAGAGCTCTCACAGCCTGGGGAAAGAAGCTGTTGAGCAATCTGACAGAACGAGCTTTGATACTCCGGTACCTTTTTCCTGATGGCAGGAGCTGGAAGAGGTTGTGGGAGGGTGGGTGGGGTCCTTCACGATGCTGGAGGCCTTGCTGGAGCATCGTGCAAGGAAAATGTCCAGGATGGAGGAAGAGGGCACCGATGATCTTTGCGGCAGTGTTCACTGTCCGTTGTAGGGTCTTGCGGTCAGCAGCACTGCAGTTCCCATACCAGACAGTGATGCAGCTGGTCAGCACACTCTCAATGGTGCCCCTGTAAAGGTGGTGAGGATGGGTGGAGGAGACTTGCCCTTTTCAGCCGACGGAGAAAGTAGAGGCGCTGTTGTCCCTTCTTGTTGAGTGACGTGACGTTGGTGGTCCAGGTGAGATCCTTTGTGATGTGCACCCCAGGAATTTAGTGCTACCGACTCTCCATGGTTGAGCCGTCGATGGTCAGTGGGGGTGGTCAACAGAGTTTCTCCTGAAGTCCATCACAACCTCTTTTGTCTTACCCACATTGAGGACAGGTTGTTAGCACCACACCATTCAGCCAGCTGTGCCACTTCCTCTCTGTAGTGCGTTTCATCGTTGTTGCTGATGAGGCCTACCACAGTTGTGTCATCAGCAAACTTGATGATGTGGTTGGAGCTGGACTTGGCAGTGCAGTCGTGGGTCAGCAGCGTGAAGAGCAGCGGGCTGAGCACACAGCCTTGTGGGGCCCCTGTGCTCAGTGTGGTAGTGCTCGAGGTGTTGCGGCCGATACGGACTGACTGAGGTCTTGCAGTTAAAAGTCCAGGATCCAATTACAGAGGGAGGTGTTAATGCCCAGCAGGTTTAGTTTGTGGATGAGCTGTTGTGGGATTATTGTATTGAATGCTGAGCTGAAGTCGATGAACAGCATTCTTACATAGGAGTCTTTCTGTTCCAGGTGAGTAAGAGCTAGGTGGAGAGTGGTGGATATTGCATCGTCCGTGGAACGGTTTGGACGATATGCAAACTGGAATGGGTCCAGCGTGCCTGGGAGACTGGACTTGATGTGATGCATGACTAACCTCTCAAAGCACTTCATCATGATTGGGGTCAGTGCTATGGGACGATGGTCATTCAGACAGGACACATGTGACTTCTTTGGTACTGGGATTATGGAGGTGGATTTGAGACACGTGGGGATGACTGCCTGGCTCAGCGAGATGTTGAAGATGTCTGTTAAGACATTCGTCAGCTGTGCAGCACAGTCTCTCAGTACACGTCCAGGTATGTTGTCAGGGCCCGCAGCCTTTCGTGGGTTAATCCTGGATAGGGTCTTCCTTACATCGGCTGGGGAGAGACAGAGTACCTGGTCGTTTGGAGATGTGGGTAGTTTCTGTGCAGGTGTGTCGTTCTGTATCTCAAATCGTGAGTAGAAGTGGTTGAGTGCCTCTGGTAGGGATGTGTCATCGTCACTGGCCTGTGGCGGGGCCTTGTAGTCAGTGATGGTCTGGATGGCTTGCCACAGGGTCCGAGTGTCTTTACTGTCGCTGAAAGTTAAGATTTTACTACACACTATAAACATTCTAACTTAGAAACACAACACTATTTTAATTTTTTTATTTCCAACAAACCGGTTGTTCTTTTTTATTGATTAATATGATAGAATCATGCTGAATTTACAAGGATGTGTATTTATACAATAATGTTTCATGTACTCACTGGTTACTGTATACATATTCAAGAGAAATGCGTAACCTCAGTTGTTTTAATCAATCTAAAGTTTTAGTCCGTCATTATAATATCTTATTATAATAAGAAAAGTCTTTCATGCATTCTATTTTCATCTGCCCCCGGGGGGGCGGGTCTCTTTTACACAAAAAGCAACTGAGTGTGGTTGTGAATCCTATATGAAAGCTAAAAATGGCCTTTTAAACTATTTTTAACAGTAATATTGAACTTTACACATTTTACACATATTTTACACATGCATCTTAACACATGCTTATTTTTTTCATTTCAATTTTGCACATATCATAACTGTACATACATATTTGTCTATATTATATATTGCGTTTTTGCCATTTTGTACATTGTCTATTTGTATATTATTCTTTTATTATCTGTGTCCTGTCCTGTTGCTGTCTTTTTGTTGCACTGTGGAGCTTCTGTCACTATAACAATTCCTCGTATGTGCAAACATACCTGACCGATAAAGCTCGTTCTGATTCTGATTCTGATTCTGATGTCATCACAAACCGTAAGACACATCAGTTTGGGTGATAAGATGGAGTTATCAAATATTTTATTGTTGCTTATATCTATTATTTGATCAAATCTTAGTGAAATAAAACTATAAAGAGCCAATTGTTTTTATTTTAATAAAATAAAACATTATAGTGTGAAAAAATAAATGTTGCATTTAAACAGCATGGTTAATAATACCGTTTTTAAAGTGAGAAAGAAAGTCTAATCTGTTGTAAAGATGAAACATTTGTTGCACCTTGTTTAAGACACTCTTTTGTTGTAAACAACCTTACAACAGCTAATTTTAGTCTATTTTAGATCTAATTCATAAAGAAAAATACCTCTGTAAGCGCATTGCATTCATCAGAGGATCATTTGACAACTTCTGATCCTCATCACGGTTTTAGGTGTGAAAGATCTAAAATCTACAAAACCTTAAATTATTTGTTAAAACAAAAGTTACATCATTGTTTAATCATACTGTTTTCCATCATCTTGTAGAGATACCCTGTGTGATGCTAAAAGTTTTTATTTGTAAAAGTGTATTTATACAACATCGTAAAAGTTGAAATGTTTAACTGCAGGGGTTGTTTTAGTATGTGTGTGTGTGTGTGTGTGTGTGTGTTTGTTTTTCATGTGAGTGTTTGTGGTTTATTAAACTATTTTTAGCAGTAGTAATGAACTTTGCACATGTTTTACACATACTTAACATCTTAACACAATTGTATCAGTAAGATATTTTTCACAAACCGTCAGACACATCAGGCGGGGGTTGATAAGTTGGACTTATCGTTTATTTGTATTATTTCCTCTGTCAATTATTTGATCAATTCTTAGTGAAATAAACCTATATAGACCAGTTGTTTTTATTTTAATAAAATAAAGCATTATACTGTGAAAAAAATGCTGCATTTAAACCCCACGGTTAATAATACCATTTTTAAAGTGAGAAAGTCTAATCTGCTGTAAAGATTCTGTGAGACATTTGCACCACCTTGTTTAGGAATTACTTTTGTTGCAAACTACCTTATGACAACTAATTTTTAATCTGATTTAGCTCTAATTCATAAAGAAAATCTCTGTAACTGACTTGCATTCATCAGAGGTTCATTTGACTGTTTCAAATCCTTGCTTTAGAGCATCATGATTTAGGTTTGAAAGATCTAAAACTTATTTGTTAAAACAAAAGATATATCATTGTTTAATCATACTGCTTTTCATCGTCTTGTAGAGATACCCAGTGTGAAGTTTTTTATTTGTAAAAGTTTCCTATGAAACATCATACAAGTCTAAATGTTTAACTGTATAGGATTGTTTTAGTGTGTGTATGTTTGTGTTTATGTTTGAGTATTTTCTTCCTAAACTATACCTAACTTTTAACTTAACCAGCTATGTGTCATATAAAATCTTCAAAACGGACATACGTCCTTTGACCGGACAGTGAACTTTAAGTCTAAACTTTTGACAAAGTTCATACTAGCAGGCTCATGTCATAAAATGGTTAACGTGTATGTCGTTTGATCAATGAACAGCAACGCCAAAGTTTACGATGGCAGACCCCCTCAAAAACTCGTTAGATTGTGTAGAAGATTTTTATTGATATTAATCAGAATTATTTAGACATAATCAAGGTGAATTTTGCTTATAAGGTATCTGTTGAATCTTCCAATATATTCTGAAGGCCTTTGTGTCAAAGTGCGTACGTGGCAAAGCACATCTGGAAGAAATGAGGAGGGGGCTTTCTCCCCCATAACAAAGTCTAGAGGGTCTCTTCTCCTCTGGGACAGATAGAGTTACATACACAAGTGAAATGTATGCATATGACTTAACCTTAGAATCCGCCTTAAATGGCTTGTATATAAACCAGAGACAAAGAACAGTCGAGAAGCTTTTTTTGAAGAGAGAGCTTCGGTTTTATATCGGCCGAATAAAATCTAATTTTTCTAGAATCAAAACTCCAAGTCTTTGTTTCATTCTTCGATCACGACACTTCATTTGGCGTCACGAACAGGATCTGGAAAAGAGCCACAAAGTGTACTACCGCTTGGAGCAGATTTCAAACAACACGTAAAGGTGGCCACCTTTTTTTTAATCAGGTAAGCATTTTTGCTTATATAATATTGTGTTGTTTGCAAAATCTGTTCTTGGTGGTAAGGTCACTTAAATTTTGCTCTTCCAAAATACTAAATTTAAAGATGAGAAGATTTAAAAAAGAGGAGTTTTTATTCCAGAAAAAATAACTGCATGCATTATCTGGTTTATTGTTTGAGGTCTTGATGAGTAACTTAAACTGAACTGAGATGATGCAGGCAAAAATACATTGCTAGCAATGGTCTGTGTTTATGTGGGCTGGGCCTGAAGAGACGGAGATAGACGTGAAGTAGATATAGTATAGAGTGCGCGCAAGACCTACGATACCGCCCTGATTAAATTAAAAAAGACAAAAAATATTGTAAGGTCACAGGGGACTGCTTGGGTAGGTAAAAATTCCTGACAGAATCTTGTTCTTTTACTGCGAAAAGAGAATACAGAGAGGTTACAGTACCAGAACCAGTATTTTGGAGCAGGTGGAAACGAGAGAGGAAAAAGCTTTGTTTTGTTGTTTTGTTTTGGAGAATGTTTGAAACTGTGTCCGTGTCTGAATGCATGTGTGTGTGAAAGACTGAGAGTTAAGAGAAAACACAAAAGTTCCGATTGGGTTTGGGGAGAGAAGTGTGCCTTTTTCTAAATGGAGAACGGCCGCAGCTCGTGTCACACTCAAGAGGGACTTAGAGGTGTGCATGTTGCTTGGGAAATAGGGTCAATAAAGATTGAATCCAGATGTGTAACAAGATCCTATGTTGGATGTCTGTGTGAGAAAGAAGCAAGAGGAAGAGAAAAAATTTCTGAGAGCAGCGCTGTGCAGAAGAGATATTAAGTGAGGAAGTTCAATGAAGAACATTAAAAATAATAAGTGCGCACTAAATAAAACGATAGAGACGAGAGATAATTAAGAAATGAATAAATAAAAATCATTATTAAAGATATTATGAATACTATGTGATCATAAAATAAAGAAAACGCATATAGAAAGTGTACATGCATCAGATATAATAAAAAGGTCATAAAATGAAGAATAAAAAATTAATTGAAAAATAGTGGCAACATTATTATAAAAAATTAATAGATGAATAAAAATATTACACGTGCTTATAACTGAAGACTTCCAAAATTTGTATCTTGTTGTCCCTGGGAGACAGTATGAAGGTTAATCCATTACAGAATTAGAGATTTGGGTTTGAGCTAACCAAATATAACTAGTGTAGTGCAATGTTGAATGAGAGCAAGATTGGGTGACCAAGTTCATAGAAATTTTGAATCAAAAGCTTTAGGATATTTAAAAATAATAATGGAATTTGTTGATTAAATAATTAAATTAAATAAAAGGAATTATTTTATGTTGGTTGGGAAAATTCATTCACCATTACTGGATTATTTTAAACCATGCAAATATAGAAGAAAAATTATGATCGATGTCTTTAGTTTGCCATACATACTGTTGTAACAGAAAGGATTTTTTTTTTTTTTGGATTATAATACATAATAAAGGTAGATTACTGCTGCTTTCTGCATTTTGCAAAGAAAAAACTGCTTGCTATTTTCCTGCAATGAAGAACTTGCTTTACTAAAAAAGAATAAGGGAACTGCTGTTTTTAACCAGATTACCTTTTTTATTTATTTTATTTATTTACTTATTTTTACCTTTTTATTAAGGGGCCATAGAAAGAGATGGTTGAAAAGTGAAAATTAGATAAAGAGCTGATTGCTCAGAGACAATTTGCTCACAGTTTACAAAGGTGCAATTTGAATAATGCAGTCTCTGAGTGTTAAGATTTCAGATGGCTTCTGGATCAGTGCCTTGACAAAGCAATGGAGTCTGTCTAACAAAGTGGCGAAGAAGCAAAGACAGCTGTAGAGAGAAGAAGAGGGAGGGGCTGATGGATTTTCAGCTACCCGCCGAAAAGAGGAGTGCACACTTCTGCATGGAGAAAGGCTGACTTAAAGCAGGAAAAGGTGAATCTTTCACTTGAGACTTTTCCTGAGTGTGAAGAGAACATCCTGAAATGCAAAACTCTGGCAAGAACAATCAAAAGCCAGACTGAGGAGAGGCAGAGAAACAACGGAAATCATACACCACAACATCGGGCCTTTGAGTGCCATCACAGACTGACAACCCAGTGCAACAGCTAAACAGCTTCAACAAACTGATGATCTAACCAGAAGCACTTCCATCCCTTCCCATTGTGCGCACAGGTGAAGCACATTTATTTGATCACTTTAGAGACTGTTTCAAAATTTGTTAATCATTTTATTAACTTTATTAATCTTGATTATTCACTGGTCTCACAGCAGTTCTTTGAATTCTGTGTTTTAACTAACATTCTGAATCTGCTTTTCAATAGGTACCAGTCCAGCCTTATGTCTTAAGAAATAAGAAATTTTGACAGACAGAAGTGGGTGCTTGACTCAACAATTTAGGAAAAAAAATCGAGCTGGATTTGGCATAGTGAGGGCTATTTCATTAACCAACGAGGGAAAAATGCACAACTAAATTATTGAGAACAATGCTGAATTCTTTGGGAAAGGAAAAAAAGTAGACAAGATGTCTAACAGAAAAATATATATGGCTGATAAAATAAAAATATTGGTCACTCCATTTTGTTTAATGGTAATTTTCTGGGGCTGGATTGCCTAAAAGCATAAAAAAATTACGCCAAAGATCCAAAATCACATATGCTGCCGTAACTGAGGATAACAAGATAGAAATATTGATGGCCATGGATCCTAAATTATGCAGAGATCTCTAAGCATCATCTCAAAATTAGCTCATGAGCAATAACAAAAAATTATGACTAAACTTTAAATTAGACAAACAAGTGGCATTTGAGAAATTACAATTGACTCTCTCAACTGCACAATGCCTAAAACAAATAATCTAAACCAATTAATCTATTAGATTTTGTTTGACAAAAAGAAAAAGGAGGTTTATACTGCAGTGTTAAAGCAAACCTTATAGTGACTGACGTTGTCCAGTTGCATAATGACATTTAGACACTATGTTGAATGATACCAGGTATACGCTCAGTAGAGTGTAACAAAAAACTTCATGTTATATTCGGAATCCGTAGCATTCCACAACTAAAACCATTCAGGTCACAATCAGCTGAAATCTCAAGACAAAATATGTTTTTGGCCAAAAAGAAGGGTGTGAAAAAGTGTGAATGATGGTGTTGTATGGAGTGAAAGAAGGTGTCTGACGAGACACCGAAATAAATCAATTATTTTGCCAAATAGCTGTATGCAGATTTGAATACAGTATGTGGGCCCACAGGGCAAATAACGCCCAGTAAAATAAAGACCATGGATGAATTCGGTTAAGTTTCCTGGTCAGTACCTAGGTTATTGTTGTGGCAGAAAGAAAAACAGTGCCACAATTGCATGGCGCATTACATGGAAGACAAAGCAAGCAAGCTTGCTCTGTCCACCCCACATCTAACTTTCTTTTCAGCATAACATGATGAAGCTGATTCTGTCTCAAAAGGATAAAATATTGCCTTTCTAACTGTTAACATAAAGTGGGTTGAGTGTTTTCTAGGTCAAAAGGCCAACGCTACTGAACAAGATAGGCCTAGGAAATTATCTAGTGATATAGTGGAACTAAGTTTATAAAACAAAGAGATAACTGAATTAGTAAATTGTTAAGAATAAATTTGAAATGAATTGAAAAATTGTAAGGATGCAGATAACTGAGTAAAACCAAATTCTTTATCATATTATAGAAAATAATATACTCATTTTATTAACAGCAATGGAGTTCTGAGAGCTCAAAAATGGGGCCAGGACAGCCCTCAACCCACATGACACTTCCACAGGTCACACCAAGAAGGATAACTATCCAGATGAGGAAATGTGCATGCTTGATATCACTAACAAAAACTCTGAAAGTTTCCATTTACAGGTGACAGCAGTTATATCAAGGCCCAGGAATGGTTTGCTCCACCAGTAAGAACCAGTGAGTGTGCAGTTATGGCCTCAAGGAAGAATCTTGCATTGATCAGCAAAATAGTTGCAAAGTGACACCTGGGTCCACATCTCTCACCTTAAAAATACGCCAACCAGCTTCAACAACCCCACACAGCATGAAGTGAGGGATGAAGGGCGTGCTAGTAACGACCCTCCCTTGCCAACGAGGGAAAGACCATTGCAACGATTCGCAAAGAGTCACCCTGGTGTACTGTAACCTCTCTGGGACAGCTAACGAGACGATCAGAATACTTGGGAGCCAACAAATGGAAAAGAGGAAGTGGAAAGATATCTGATGATCATCACATGCCTAATGCATATTGTCATTCTACAAGCTCGAGCTGAAGACAACGGCAACCAGACTTCCTTTCAATTGCAAATGCAAACGAGAACCAACAGCAACCAGACTTCCCAAGAATTAACTTTTCAGCCCTCAAATAAATCTAACAGTGACTTCAACTTAATCCAAAATGAACAAGCACAAATAGAGGAGGAAAAAATATCTAGACAAAATAGACACATTGCAGATGACAATCATAACATCACTATTAAAAGCAATTCAGATATATTATGGGAAAAGGCAGAAGATAATAGTTGGTATAAATGGGTAAATTACACAGCCGAAAAGAAGAATGGGAAAACTGCATAGTTTGCCTTGAAGCGAGACCAATTTTATATATTGTACCAATACCTATACACAGTTCTAGTTGCAAAATATTTCATGATGAATGGTTGAAGACATGTCCAGGACTGTCTAATGCAATGGGGTTAGATGTATTAAAAATGGGAAGTAAATGTTTAGTAGAACGAGGCAAAGCGATAAATATCTTTAGAAACTGTACCCAAAAAATGGCATCTTTGCCCATATTGGGGCCAGTTTCTCCAATCCACAACGATCTACAGAGAAGCTGCTGAATTGCAGTGTGAACGTACCCGTAAATGGCCTATAATACAAGAAACAAAAATACAAAAGCCGCAAGGAAGAATACAATTAATGGCAGATCAGGAATTTGAATGTTATGAGAAAAAGGGAAATGTTGACGTAGGAAGATTTAAAGGAAAGTGTAGCAAAATATGGCAAATACCGCGATGCACAGTTGACTATTTAGTGGTAAAAGAAGGCCCAACACCTATATTTGATGACATTGATATTCCATTAGTAGACATATGGTGGATGTGTGGATTAGAATATGGCCTTTTGACAACAGTACCAGAAAATGGTCAGGATTATGCACTAGGGTTATGTTGACACATAAAATGAATCACATCTCTTTAGAAGAAGGAGAAACAAAAGAAGAGAAATCTAGATCGAGAAGGGCCTATGAAAAAGACCCTGCAGTTTATATAGATGCTATTGGTCAACCAAGAGGGATACCTCATGAATTTAAGGTAAGAGATGAAGTTAAATCAGGATTTGAATCAATATTCATTTAGATTGCGCAAAAATAAAAATACAGAATGGATCAATTATATATATTACAACCAGCAGAGATTTATTAATTACACTGATAACGCCTTATCACTTTTAGGAGAACAATTGGATGCAACAAGCCGAATGACATGGCAAAACAGAATAACTTTAGACTATTTGTTAGCTGAAAAGGGAGGAGTCTGTGTTGTGCTTGGGGATCAATGCTATACTTTTATACCAAGTAATACTGCGCCAGAAGGAGATCTGAACTATTGTTTCTTGGAATATTCGATGTATTATGTTTTGAATGTGTTTTTATGTGTTTGACATACATAACTGTGACAACCACAGGCAAGCGCTGAACCAATCGCACGCTCATGCTTTTAACATTGTATTTTACTATAAAGGGGGAAAGGAGACAGAATCTTTTACTCTCTTCTAATTAAAAGTGGAGAGAGATGTTTGGTTCTGATTTGCTTCCAGAGTGCTGCCGCATCATTTAGTCGTTGATGGTAAACCTGCGTGACTTACTTAGTCGCTAGATAGTGTTAGCTGAAAGGACTGAATTATGAAGTAGCACTCTGGGTAGATGTAAACAAATTGTGAGACTTAATGAAGTCTCAAAGGGAGGAATGTAGAAGATTTTTATTGATATTAATCAGAATTATTTAGACATAATCAAGGTGAATTTTGCTTATAAGGTATCTGTTGAATCTTCCAATATATTCTGAAGGCCTTTGTGTCAAAGTGCGTACGTGGCAAAGCACATCTGGAAGAAATGAGGAGGGGGCTTTCTCCCCCATAACAAAGTCTAGAGGGTCTCTTCTCCTCTGGGACAGATAGAGTTACATACACAAGTGAAATGTATGCATATGACTTAACCTTAGAATCCGCCTTAAATGGCTTGTATATAAACCAGAGACAAAGAACAGTCGAGAAGCTTTTTTTGAAGAGAGAGCTTCGGTTTTATATCGGCCGAATAAAATCTAATTTTTCTAGAATCAAAACTCCAAGTCTTTGTTTCATTCTTCGAACTGCGGGTCACGACACTTCATTTGCAAATGAGTTGCGTCTCCAGAAACACCTTTAGATGTTTTACAGCACCTCTCTTGATCTGATATGGTCGCCTCGTTAATCATTCGTCCAGACACACAGTGTCATTCTCATTTCGTAGCACCGCGTGAGACGTAATATTTACATTTCGCGCGATAATGTAAAACGTTTAGGCGTCTAATTACTTCTGAAAAATCCAAAAACATTTGCTTTCATTCCGGTTTCCGTTCACATGCGCGTGTATGCGTTTTAACTATAGCTCCAGAAGCTTTAAGATTGACAAAATCAAAGAGTAAATAAAGATATTATACTACTAAAATAAAATAACACAAGACAAACAACATTTTCCTGTGGCTTCAGAGGTGATTTTTATAAGAAAAAAATAAAAACCTAATTTTTAAAGTGAAAAAGTCTGGGTTATATAACACGTCAGAAGTCTTAAACTTGACAAAAATAGAAGAGTAAATAAAGGAATTACTAAATTAAGTGCGAATAACTAAACTAAATTAAATAAAATAAAATACCCTGCGGGTTAGGTAGGCCTACTGTTTGTTTAAAAGGTAAACACCTCATTTTAAAGTGAAAAGCTTTAGGATGAGTGCCAAATTGTTTCATTAATTAAGAAATGTTAAAGATTTATTAAAATAACGTTGTAAATGTTCGCTTCTGATGCTTTTTTTTTTGTTTTAGAAGACGGGTAAGATGAGTCAACTCTATATTATTTAACTTTGTAATGTTATGCTATTGTTTTAACTAAGGTGTCAGATGCTTTGTTTGTTTTAAATAAACAAACACGCTCACTTCTACTTCTTTTTATTTAACTTAAAACGTTTTTAAACTAGTTAGAGTTCGTTACAACAACACTAGCAAGTCGTTGCTCATTTTACATATGTTTTTTGTTGATATGTGTGCGTGAAAAACTCTAATAAAAACTTCCCTTTGTCCCGTTTAACACAGTTACACAATTTAAAGTTTAAACACATAATAGTCTTCAATGGCCCACACAAAAACACGGTTCCCAAAACATTCATAAATACCTTAGGATCACTGGACAGTAAAAACAGATGCTCATTTAGATGGGTGGGGGTGGACAAAACAGGTGTCCAGTTTGGGTGGGTGGGAGGGGTGGGGGGTCTTATCTTTATGAGAGGGCAATAAATCAAAAATTTGGACACAAAGCACACTGGGATCTCTCTAAGCTGCACATTCATTTAAGTTTGAGCATGTTAAAATTTCAACACTCTTGTATTGATAAATTTAATCCATAACCTTTCATACATTCAAGAGACTAAATCTCTAAGAAAGAGAGTTTAGCAAGACAAGAAAATGTTTATAATGCATATAGAATCCGGAAAATCTGTTTCATAAACAATTGTGAAAGGATGACTGGATTTAGTCATCTTGCTCAGATAGCAGATGACACAATTCACATTTCGTTTGTTTGGCTGTATTTGTTTTAAGACTCCTCCGCAAGCTCATGCTAATCCTTGCATGGGAAAGAGAGCATGATGAGCACATACTTATTCATTTAAGAAAATGATTGACCATTTGACTGAACTTTTTATTATTTTGACAAACTCAAATGATCAATTTCAAATTATTTCCCTTGAGGTGTTTGTCCACAGAATCTTTTTCAACACAACGACATTAAACATTAAATAATGTTATCAGTCACTATCGCCATCTTTGACTCAAATAAAGCAACATCTCAGGTGTACTGTCACAGTATGGGCCGGACACAAGGTGAGTGATGATATAAAGTTTATTTAGACAGGGATGAATGACAATGCAATAGATGAGGAGCGGAGGCTGACGAAGACACACACTGATCTCTTTTCCAGGGACGAGGAGAGGGATGTTTGCAGATGCACGGATCCGGGGATGACGATCTAGGAGGAGGAGAGGAACACAAGGAGTAGGAACAGAAGGTAAGGTCTTTGAGGTAAGTAATAAGTAAAGGATATCGTTCTTTGTCTTTTAGCAGGTCACTTGCTGAAGAGTCCACGTCGTGCTGACGAGATCGGACGGTGAGTGTGTGTGGTGATGGGGTTTTTATCCTCAATGCTGGTGATGAGCGGATGAGGTGCAGGTGGACGTAATTAGTATTCAGGTGAGGTGGAACGTTGTGATTGGTGGACAGTTGGGCCTGGCCGATCCGTGACAGTACCCCCCTCTCCACGGCCCACTCCTGAGGGCCGCCCTCGGCATCGTGGTGGTCTACCCCGACCTCGGGGTGCTGGCCGATCTGGATGTGCCGAGTGAAATTCCTCCAGGAGTGTGGGATCGAGCCTTCCCAGTCCACGAGATATTCAAGCTTACCACCACGGCGCCGAGAGTTCAGAATTTCCTTCACCCTATAGATGGCACCTTCTTCCACGATGAGAGGGAGAGGGGGCTCCTCCGTTTGGCCAGGCCCTGGGGAGAGAGGAGGAGAAAAGGGTCTAAGTAGTGAGACATGAAAGGTTGGGTGAATCTTATATTGTGGTGGTAATTGTAATTTGTATGTGACTGGGTTGATCTGTTCCAAAATGGTGAAGGGGCCAACGAATCTGGTACTAAGTTTCTGGCTAGGCAGGCGCAGCCTGATGTCCCTGGTGGATAGCCAGACCTTTTGTCCCGGTTGGTAAGTGGGGTTGGCGGCTCTTCGGACGTCTGTGGCTATCCGTTGTCTGCGCACTGCCTGCTGGAGCTGGTGGTATGCTGCGTCCCAAACCCTCTCGCTATCTCGGAACCAGTAGTCAATGGCAGGTACCTCAGATGGTTCTCCTGACCAGGGAAACAGGGGAGGCTGGAAACCGAGTACGCACTGGCAGGGCGTGAGTCCAGTAGAGCCCTGATGTAGTGAATTTTGGGCGTACTCGGCCCAGCCTAGGAACTGGTTCCAAGAGTTTTGGCGACCGTGGCAGAAGGTTCTCAGGAAACGTCTTACTTCCTGGATCTTGCGTTCGGTCTGCCCGTTAGACTGCGGATGGTATCCGGATGAGAGGCTTATGGTCACACCTAGGAGAGAGAAGAATGCCTTCCAAACCCGGGAGATGAATTGTGGTCCTCTGTCTGATACTATGTCCTCTGGGATGCCGTAGTAACGGAATATTTGATTGAACAATATCTCTGCTGTTTGTAATGCATTGGGAAGGCCTGGGAGTGGGATGAGGTGACAGAATTTCGAGAATCAATCGATGATGACAAAGATACAGGAGTTACCGTAGGAGATGGGGAGGTCAGTAATAAAATCTACTCCTAGGTGTGACCAAGGGCGGTGTGGTATGGGTAATGGAAGGAGTTTGCCGGTTGGAAGGTGACGGGTGCTCTTTGAGATGGCGCAGTCAGGGCAGCCCCGAACAAACCTTCTCACGTCCCTAGCCATGTTAAGCCACCAGAAGCGATCTTGTAGCAGCGAGAGGGTGGCGTTGGCCCCTGGGTGACCAGTACCTAGGGAGGTGTGAGTGGAGTGGATGAGAGGAGTCTGTTGAGTTCGTGGAACGTATTGATGATCATGGGGACAGCCCGGCGGATTGGCAGGAGGATTGGTGGAGGCGACTGGTGGAGAGGTCCATTGGATGGGGCAAGCGATTATTTCAGAGGGCAGGATCTTTTCTGATACTGTTGTGTTTCTATACCGGTTAAAAGACCCAAAAATCCATTATTCACATCTTCATCATCCATAAGTACCTCATAAATAGCAAATGCATATTTACCTCTTATCTGGATGGATGCTTTTAATGATTCCGGATGCTTCCCCGCCGGTGACCGTCCTGGCTCAGTCAAATTCGTACCTCTGGGAGCTCGTTTAGAATATATTCAGGTTCAGATAACGAGTTATTATTATTAATTAATCACTCAGAGACTTGTTTAAAAAGGTTAACGAATCACCAAAGCATTGGTTTCGTTTTATTAAAAAACAAATAACTCATAAGCAAATAACAATAAAATAACAGCGAATAGTCTTCACCACGAAGTGTCGGCCCTGACATATAGTCTAACAAGCATTTATATAGTTCTTAAACCCCTTGTAACTGCCTCCTCCATCCCAGGCAGGAAACATGACCTTTATGTCAGAGTCTATACAAAAGTAATGTCAAAAGTTCAGAAGGAAATATTACAACATCTCTAGATAGCAAGCGTGTCTAGTTCTATTTTAAACTATAGGAAAAATTATGACACCTTTTTCAAACATACGCAACATATAGAACTATATACCTAAACCACAATATAACACCTCTAGCAGGTGTTAAGAGCATCTTATGCCACGGTTTAGCTAAAGGTTCCACCTTGCATGGAAATGCAAAGTGCATCCTCTTGCTTTTAACCGTCATGTTACAAAATAAGCACAGCAACTTATATAACCGTTAAACCTACAAGATTATAATCATCTATGGTTTCGACATAAGATATATTTATACATAGCTTTCAACACTCATATTTTTATAACAGGAGTTTTAGAGTTTCACTGTCTCTAAATCATTTGTTAACTTTTGCAGTTCATCTGAATAATCACATAATTCAATCATCTCTCTTATTAATTTCATTATTCTTTTATTTGTCGTTTCCTGTTTTCTCATCAGTCTCAATATTGCCTTCATCTTGAAGATGATTTTCTGGTCCTCTCGCTCTCTCTTGGGCCCGTCTGCGACGTTCCTTCTTCTCCTGTTTCTTGACCTCCCTACTCCAGTCTCTTTGTAGTCCCTGAACTAAAAAATCATCAAAATCAACCTTTATTTTATCTGACCTCTTCCTCACGTTTCAGGATCGCATATCAGATGAATTAGGTAATAATTCTACAATACCTCAGTGTTTTCCTCGGGGCTGTGTAGGCGAGATAGTGCGTCTGCCTTTACATTCTTAGGACCTGGACAATAGGATATCTTGAAATTGTATCGAGTGAAGAATAGGGCCCAGCGAGCTTGTCTGGGATTCAATCGTTTGGCGTCACGAAGATATTGGAGGTTCTTGTGGTCGGTTAACACTAGGAATGGGTGAGCAGCCCCCTCCAACCAGTGCCTCCATTCTTCCAGGGCGAGCTTGATAGCTAGGAGTTCCCTGTTGCCGATATCATAATTCCTTTCCGCAGGGCTGAGTTTCCGGGAAAAGTAGGCGCATGGATGGAGTTTGGGAGGCGTCCACTGCTGCTGCGATAGGATGGCCCCGATACCGGTGGTGGATGCATCCACTTCAACTATAAATGGCAGATTGGGATTGGGGTGGACCAGGAGTGGTGCGTTGGTGAATGCTGTTTTGAGGGTGTCGAAGGCTCTTTGGGCATTGGGATTCCATGAGATGGTCTTGGCGTTACCTTTCAGGAGATCGGTGAGGGGACTGGTGATGGTGCTGTAGCTTGAGATGAATCTACGATAAAAGTTGGAGAATCCCAAGAACCGTTGGAGGTTTTTGATGGTGTTGGGTCGGGAGAACCATTGGAGGTCTTTGATGGTGTTGGGTCGGGGCCAAGAAGTGATGGCTTCCACCTTCCCCTTGTCCATGTGAATGCCACCACTACTGATGATGTGCCCGAGGAAGTGAACTGTAGACTGATGGAATGTGCCTTGAGAAAGAGATGGTACTGACAGAGACGCTGGAGGACCTCCGCAACGTGTTGGCGATGTTCGGCCAGGCTCCGGGAGTAAATGAGGATGTCATCAATGTATACAATAACCAAACGGTGGAGGAACTCCCGGAGCACCTCATGCATGAAGCCTTGGAAAACCGAGGGAGCATTGACCAGCCTATACGGCATCACCCTGTACTCATAATGCCCGGTGGGGGTTACAAATGCGGTCTTCCATTCATCTCCTCTTCGAATGCGAATGAGGTTGTAGGCGCTGCGGAGGTCCAATTTGGTGAAGATGGTGGCACCGCGGAGTTGTTCCAATGCCGTAGGGACAAGGGGAAGAGGATATCGGAACTTGACTGTGATCTCATTCAGTTTCCGGTAGTCGATACAGGGTCGGAGACCGCCATCCTTCTTGGCCACGAAAAAGAAGCTGGAAGCAGCAGGAGAGAGATCCCAGTGTGCCTAATGTCAAAAAGTTTGATTTATTGCCCTCTCATAAAGATAAGACCCCCCACCCCTCCCACCCACCCAAACTGGACACCTGTTTTGTCCACCCCCACCCATCTAAATGACTATCTGTTTTTACTGTCCAGTGATCCTAAGGTATTTATGAATGTTTTGGAAACCGTGTTTTTGTGTGGGCCATTGAAGACTATTATGTGTTTAAACTTTAAATTGTGAAACTGTGTTAAACGGGACAAAGGGAAGTTTTTATTAGAGTTTTTCACACACACATATCAACAAAAAACATACGTAAAATGAGCAACGACTTGCTAGTGTTGTTGTAACGAACTCTAACTAGTTTAAAAACGTTTTAAGTTAAATAAAAAGAAGTAGAAGTGTACGTGTTTGTTTATTTAAAACAAACAAAGCATCGGACACCTTAGTTAAAACAATAGCATAACATTACAAAGTTAAATAATGTTGACTCATCTTACCCGTCTTCTAAAACAAAAAAAGCATCAAAAGCGAATGTTAAGGTACTTTACTACGTTCTATCATTACAGATTAAAAGGTAGCTTTTCTCACAAGTTACAGCAAATAGATCTGACTTATCTTACCCGTATTCTAAAAAAAAAAAAAGCATCTGAAGCGAACGTTAAGTAAAAAGTCAAAATCTTGTTACAAAAATTAAAGAAAAGAAAAAGAGCAGCCCATCCGTCAGATAACCGCACACTAGCACGTCAAAACTGAGAATGACTTTACGCCGCTGAGTCCAGACCACGCCTTCCGCCACCCCCTAACAGCAGGTGTACTGACGGCTTCAGTTGTAACATTGTGTTTAAAAAAGGAGTGTTGAGGATAGCCTATCTTCACCTAGACGCAAAATACAGACGAGGTTTTGCGAATTGGAAAAACAGAAAATTGTTCTACAACAATGGCTGAAACATCATTACCTAAAACTCCCGAGAAGACCGTTGAGGGTGCTATGGGCGATCTTACTCTAGCGCCTAGGAAGATGAAACATGGACCGTGTTTGATCAATTTCCTCCACGAGTCTATGGATAATGTTAAGTACGATCTTCATTTATCTGGTAATCGTGTATGCAGTTACAACTTTGACAAGACCAACAGAGAGGTCAGACTGCGTACCGTGGACAATGATGAAAGGTTCACGTACGACACGTGTGAAGATCCTGAATTGTTTTTCACTGTAAAAGACTGGTGTTTACTATGTCTGGCGCGATCTAAAAGACGGTTGCGACGAACCACTATTCATAGGGGAGTGGAACGGCATTACGCCTGGAATGAGATACAGAGTGCTGGGGGACCATGTTAACAAGTAAGCTGATGATTACGTTTATATACTTTGTAGCGATCACACTGAAGGCCTACCTGAGCGCGCATGGCCGATATCTGAAGAGGATCATCTCAAATACTATAGAATTAAATTCTTATTTCAATGGAAAGATGTCCCTGCGTTAGAAGACATATTTGAGAAGATTGACAAAATGTTTAAATGGTGCGAGGCATTTGACAAATACAACAACATAAAAGTGAAATTGTTTCACCCAGAATGGTGTGTGACCAGTCGGAGAGGCGTTCACGTAGCTCCGCCTACATTCTATTATCATTAAATACAGAGCGACAGGGTTCTCAGAGGAAATAGACTTTCAAAACGCTAATGCCAGCAACATGACCCAAGAAAATACTTCAACGTCTCCTAGCATCATATGCGACGAGGTCGCATCCGCAGAGGGATCGTCTACGGATAACATTACCTGGCTGAACAAATTTTGTACAGAGCTCGGATACCATAACCTCGCTTTCCTGGCAAAGCACGCACCGTCTCAACCTGCAGCACCTGACGCCGCAAACTCCGATTCGGTCGACGGACGCATCGGTGTGACCGCCCATAAAATTATTAAAGCCGTTGTCGGGATCATTCTGGAGCATCTGGTTGACAGGAAGCTTAAAAAAAATTGCTATGGTTGTTCGGTCGACCATCCTTCCCAAACACAACATTCGTGTCTCTATGAGGCACCGGCGTACTATTTTCTCGGCTGTTTTGAAGAACTGAGGGGTAAAGTGTGTAAATCCGATCTAAAATTAATTCTGGCCAGAACCTTGAAACTGTTCAGTTTATCACCACACCTTCAGAGGATTCAGGGCGTTGTCGAAGCTGTTCTGTGCGAACTCAGAGACGAGATGTACATAGTGGGAGGATTGGCAGAACTCAGGACGAAACTTGTGGATGAAAACTGTGAACAGGCTGTTTTTGACGCCGCTGACAGCTGGAAGAAAAGCGCACCTGCGGATTCTGACTAACCTGAGGAAGATGGGAAACCTCTGCAACACATCCTGTCTGGCAAAACTCTTATTTAAACAACGAATTAAGAGAGAAATAATACATTTATTGTATAAGACCATTGATGATAATAATGATTGTTATGTGAATAATAAACGTTTAATGAAAATAAAAAATCAAATGACTGTTATACGAGGTATGTCGAATGAGTGGAAAGTTATGACAAATCAATGCATCGCAAAGGGGTATGATCCCTGTATGACCATTAAAAACATTCTCAAAATCATGCATGAATCTGAAGAAAGTCTTAAAATAGGTAACATTTTATGTCTATGTAACCGATGTGTGTATGATCTTGTTGTCAAGAAATGAACCGACGGATGTGTGTAAAATTATTGACACATTAGTTGAACATATGACGGAGAAAAATATTGTAACGTGTATGAAGTTCCTTCAATATATAGATAACGTATAACCAATCATATTTAAAGTTTGACCCCTCCTTCTACAATGATTGTAAATAAAAACCTACTTGATACTAATCGTTCTGTCATTATTTTTTGAAAAACAGTGGAGTAAGATGTCTGAATTAATGAAAAAAACATACTACAATCCTTCAAACCCTGGGTCTTTGGGGGGTAAAAAACGGATAAAACGTGCAGTGTTACAGGAATACGGCGTAACTCTGAATGATAAAGAAGTTACGGACTGGCTAGCAGCTCAAGACACATATACCTTACACAGAACTGCACCTGTCAAATACAAGCGTAATAGGGTCGTGGTGTTTGGGAAAGACGTACAGTTTCAAGCAGATCTGGTCGACATGTCTGCTTATTCGAAAGAAAACGATAATATAAAATGTTTACTGACTTGTATAGACGTTTTCAGCAAGTACGCATGGGCACGCCCGCTGAAGAATAAGACGGGTAAGGAGGTTACGAAAGCGTTCGAATCTATACTCAAAGAAAGCCGTGTGCCTCAAAAATTACAGACTGATAAAGGTACTGAATTTTTTAACAAACATTTCCAGCAACTGATGAAAAAGTATAACATACATCATTTTGCTACGGCAAGTGATGTAAAAGCGTTGGTGGTGGAACGCTTTAATCGCACGCTTCGGGACAGAATGGCGCGATTTTTAACAGCCATCAATTCAAAGCGTTATTACGATATCTTACAAGACCTTATAGACGGGTATAATGCCAGCTATCACAAAAGCATTAAAATGCGACCCCTGGATGTTTATAAAGAAAACGAAGCGGACGTGTTTAATAATCTGTATGGAAGGATGCGTAAAGGTGCACCTGTCTTTAGGTATAAAATTGGCGATGTGGTTATGGTGTCTAAAGTCAGAAATGTGTTTTCTAAGGGGTACGAGCAGAATTACACAGAATAGTTTTTCACTATAGCGGCCTGTATACCACGGACCCCGCCGGTGTACAGGTTACAAGACTACGACGGGGATATTATCGAAGGTTGTTTTTATGAAAAAGAATTACAAAAAATTATTGTGAATCAAGATAAGTCGTTTAAAATAGAGAAGATTTTAGATCGTAAAAAGAGAGGAAAAAAAACGTTCTGTCTCGTGAAATGGTGGGGCTGGCCGACTAAATTTACGTCATGGTTGCCAGAAAGCTCCATCACGGACTTACAGAACTGTTTAAAGTAACGGTGAGGTCATCTTAAATATCATTCGCAATAATCTACGTCATGACCGAGGGAGGTTTTTACGTTACGCTTCCTTGCAACGCGTCTATGAATGTATATCCTGACAACTGTATTTCTAATTACAAAACAAGACTTGCCAGAAGTATGAACCTCAAAGGCCAGTGGGAGGTAGGCCTGATCGAGTTTTATTATCCAATTTCCTGGTATACATTTAACGAGGAGGATGCTGCGTTTATTATTAACGCGACCCCCACCATACTGAGTTATGATGAGAAACGTTACGAAGAGGATGCGGGTGTGATTATCTATATTAAAGAAAAAAAATCTTCAAAACGTATCTAAAGTATGCAATACATTAAAAGCGGGATATTATGAGGATGTACTGTTTCTGGTTAGAGAAATAAATGAGAATCTACCTCCTAGAGTGACCCTCGGTTACGATCATGTCAAAAACAGGATATTTCTAAAAGCACCGACGAACACGTCTTTGATATTTTACGGGAAGTTGGCCATTATTTTAGGTTTAAAACCGGGCGTGCCTCTAGGATCTGTAAATCAGCCTCGCAAAGATCATCCTGATGATGCACCTGTCGTGACGCGCGCCCCACATCAGGCCGACATAAGAGGGGGTTTTTATAGCATGTACATATACACGGACATGATTGAATATCAATCAGTCGGCGACTCGTATGTACCGCTACTGAGAACTGTACATATAGAGGGAACGTCTAACGACATAGTCAGTGTTAGATTCGATAAGCTGCATTACGCACCTGTGAATAAATCTGATATTACAGACATATGCATCGAAATCAAAGACGATCAGAACAAACACGTACGTTTCACTTACGGTAAAGTTGTGGTTAAACTACACTTCAGACCAGTGAAGTAGGTGTTATTTATTTATTTATTTTTTAACACACCTATCACACGACTATGGACCCCGAACGCTACGTCGCTTACTACCGAAACCAGGCGGGTAACGGGTTACCTATGCCGGCGGTCCTGTTATGTACGGGGCCGGTATAGGGGGAATTTTCAAAGCGCTTTTCAGAACCGCTCTACCTCTGTTGAAAAGAGGTTTTAGTATAGCAAAACCGCATCTAAAAGCTGCTGCGAGAAATATAGCTAGCGACGTTGTAACCACAGTCCTATCGAGATCGTATAACGATAATAATAACTACAATGGTCAAAACGGTAACGGGTTAATGGTTATGTCGCGCGGGTCTTTTAAACCGCCCGGAGTGCGAGTGCGTAGGGGGAGTGGCCGCGTGAAGAAAGCTAAACGTACTAGCAAGAAGCGTACAGTCGCAAAACGTTCACGACGCTCCCACGCGAAACGTGTAAAGAAAACTGTCCGTGTCAAAAGACCGTTGAACACTATTTTCTAAAGATGTCTCTGTTTCACAACATGTCAGAGGAGTGCATTAAATCCGAGTTAGATTTATTTACCGTTCCTATGACCCAGACATCTATTGAAAAAAATACCTACGTGGAAATACCATCTTTATCTGCAATAACAGATTCATCGCCGGGTGAAGATTACATCGACCTTAATAACACTCTGTTATACACGCGGGTCAAAATAACCAGACCGGACGGTACCGATATAGCAGACGGTGCACCTGTCGGTTTAATAAATTACCCCGGAGCGTGTATATTCTCGCAGGTGGATGTGTCTCTAGGCGATCGCTTAATAACACAGAGTTCTAGTACGTACCCTTATAGGTGCTTGATCGAGGCTCTGATCAATTTCGGAAAAGACACCCTCGAAAGTGTCTTTTCAGCCAGATTGTTTTACAAGGACACTCCGGGTCACATGGACGCCACAGACCCCGCAGGAGAAAATACAGGATTAATGAAGCGCGCGGCGTTTACCAACGCTAGTAATGTCGTAGAATTATTAGCACCCATCCATAGCGATATATTCTTTCAGGAGAAATTAATGTTGAACGGTACAGACGTTCAAATACGGATGACAAGAGGTAAAGACGAGTTTTGTTTGATGCGAGATGACCTTACCGCTTATAAACTCAATATTGTATCAGCGTCTCTTTTTGTGAAAAAAGTTTCGGTTTCACCGGGCGTACGGTTAGGACATGCGCAAGCGCTTCTATCCACCACAGCTAAATACCCCATAGAACGTGTGTGTCTGAAGAATTTCTCTATACCGGTAGGATCTCGCGTGCGTAATCAAGAAAATCTTTTTTTGGGGACTTGACAGAAAATACGGCTTTTTCAGGGGCGTACGATAAAAACCCCTTTGCTTTTAAACATTTTAACCTGGAATTTCTGGCTTTATATCGAGACGGAATACAGATCCCGTCCAAACCCCTTCAGCCGGAATATGATAACGGATCTGCCGTGAGGGACTTTTATCAACTCGTATTATCTACCGGAAGACATCTTAAAAATCACCCTCTGGCAATAGATCGCCAGGATTTTCTCAACGGATACACCCTCTACGGATTTAATTTATCGCCCGATGAAGATTGTTCGAATCACGTATCATTAATTAGATCGGGAAACATTAGACTGGAAGCGCGATTCAGACAACCTCTCACGCAATCAGTAACCATTATCGTATATGCGATTTTCGATTCGATAGTTGAAATATCCAATCGAAGACAGGTGCTGGTCGATTATTACTGACTGAGGCGGCGAAATGAATACCGTCCAACTAACGGCCGTTATGGATAAAATTGCACACAACACATATTTTTTAGGAGTGCTTCCGTGCGATTACCTACCCAAAACCCCCGTTAAAGAATTTACCGGCTATGCTTATTTTTAATACCGACCCTTCCACAGAACCGGGTCAACTCTGGGTAGCCATCTACGTAAACAACGACGGCGTTAGTTGTTTTTTTGACAGCTTTGGCGGAAACCCTAAAGATCCGCGTTTTCCGAAGACTGTCCAGGATTTTTTTAAAAACAATTCTATTCGCGTGCAATACTCTAACAAACAGGCTCAAGACTTCGCATTAGATGCTTGCGGCCAACATTGTGTGTTTTTTCTGTATCACATTTCAAAAGGTTACGGTTATGAAAATATTGTTAAAATGTATTATGATGATCTAATTAAAAATGATGACATGGTAGTTCGATTTGTAAAGAGATTGAAACCTCGTCTCTGTGATACATTTAATTGTATTCACTGCGTGCAGATCTGTAAAGTTCTATAATTACATGTTTAATAAATAAAAGATGTAATCTCAAATGTGTGTACTTTATAAATAAAAGAAGTTGGGTAATCAGTCATATCTTTTTTTTTTTCTTTTTCTTTATTAATATAGCGTTAAAAAGTTAACCACGCGCTAGCATCAAGAGTCGGCGAATTAAACGCCTCTCCTACGGGGGTACTAAACCGTGACGTGGCCGCACGCTTTTTACCACGCAGTTGTTTCAACGGGGTCGTCATCTTTGGCGACATCTGCCGGCTGTGTCCGGGTGATTTGCCTTTAAGGGCTTCGACCGACCATTTAACTTGCGGGTTGCTTATAGTTGAAAATGGTATATTTAAAACGGCAAAAGCATCTAGAAATTCATTCCATCCGCGAGGTCTGTATTCATCGCGGACGGTATGAGGAGCTGTTATGCTTTTAACCAAATCCATCACGTGCGAACCGGCGATTACACGTCCTTTAAACACAAACTCTCCAGAATCTGTCCATGAAGACAACTGCTTAGCACTAGACATTTTATTCAAAATGAATTTGATGTTTTTTAATTGCCTTTGCGGTACATTGTTTAAGATCTCGTTGACGATGTGATCCTCTTCATCGCCTTTATTAGACGGCGGGTCAGGTGCGTTAGCAGGTGTGCTAGCAGGTGCGTCGGTGTGAACGTTATCCTGTTTCGGGAGCGTCAGAGTTAGTCAGAGTTATCGTTCTCCACAACTTGTTGAATTGTCTCGCGAACGTTCCCGGCTCTTAATTTATTCAGCTGATTCTGCGGAATTACATAATGCTTTTCAGCATATTCCATTCCTAATGTTGTCTGGATGTTATTAAACTAGTGATAAAAGGTATGGCGACACTTAACAGAGGAACGAGAAATCCACCTCTTTGATTAATCAGACGTTTTTTTCTCTCGACGGTGATCTTTTTACTAGCAGCGTATTTGATTTCTTCTTTTTTCTTTTTTAATCTTCGGAACTGTGTACTGTTTAGAGGTATGGTACCGCGGAGGACGTTAAGAGCTATTTGAGCAAGAGACGTGACTTACAAAAATAAAACATTTATTTAACACAGAAATCATTAATCCTCAAACATGCTAGAGAATGGTCTCATCAACAGTTTACCAATTGAATACCCACAGTTTACAAAGAGACCGTAAACCTTACTTGGATAGAAGGGACAAACCCCACAACAAATCAGTGCATTCAAATTCATAAAGCAAGTGACAAAACCAAAAAGAAAAGAAACTACAACAAAAGAAACAAAATACACTCTCCCCTTCTGTCAAGATTCAGTATCACAGCTCGTTAAACAGTCACCTGTGGATATAAATGCACAGTCATACAGATCGATTGAATAATAGTCTTACAAACACTTAAAGGGGCCACGGTCCCACACCGTGATGGCCACACAATCAGCTGCATGCACAAGACAATGAAACCGTAAGATCAGACAGTATACGAAAGCAGCCGCATGAACAGCCGCAGATGAAACCAGTGCAGGAATCAACCGCAGACACAGGATTATGAAACAACAGCTAGCACTCTCAGGCCGCACCTCATTCGTAGACAACAGTAAGCTTTACGCTACCTGCGCTCATCACTTCATACACACACATCCCAGGGGAAAGCGACAGGACATAAACACCTGGACCTTTACGGCCCACAAGATGGGAACCCAGAGCGGAACGATCATGCCACACTTCAACTTGCTTATGAAGCCTCTGGGCCTCCACTAAAACGCACCTCAATGATTGAGTCACCAGGTGTAACCAATGACAAAAATGCCACTCAACGCCAGTGGGCGTGTCTTCCCAACTGACAGACACAAAGATTAAAATGGAAACGGATTCAAATGAATCCGCAAACCATAATAAAACTCATCCTGTCACAATTCCATGAAATATTTAGTGTTCCCTGGAAAAATTTGTCGCCCTAAAACCATAATTTGCATAGAGTCTCTGGGGCTCTTGTACAAAATAATATAATGAGTATTCAGTGTAATAGTTCTACTGGTTTTACCTTGAAAAAACAGATTCTGAGTTATCAATATAATGGATAATGATTTATGATGAACATATTTCGTGAAAGCGCGTGAGAGTTCATCGTTCGAATATGCTAATTCCATTAAATCATCACAAATCAAAATAGATTTCTTATTAGGAGGCAATAAATTTTCATCCGTTAAAGATTTTGGTATGCCTTCAATAAATTTAATATCAAACAATGACAAGAGTTCATCATACAATGGTTGCCAACAACTGTATAAAAAAACAATATTGTCAATTTTTACATTGATCAACTTATCTGCGTTACACAACAGATTTTTCACAAAGACAGTCTTCCCGCTGCCGGAAGGTCCGGAGACCACGGCGGAGAACGGGAAATTAAATGAAAGTCAAAACCTTCTTCAACATACGCATCTTCTGGTCTGGACATATTGTTAAAAACCATGTGGAGCAGTCAGGCAAAAGGGGTCGTCTTCAGCGTAGCACCACTGCACTAGGGCTACAGAGTCTGATACGAATGAGAAATGTTTAATTACATGGTAGTTTCCAAAAATGTGTCGGGCGAAATCTTCAGGATCTGTCAAAAGTTCGGTCTTAGGTAAATTACATCTAAGTCCGAATCTCCCCCAAAGGGCGTTCAATAAAAATGTATTTATAGATCTACGTGCCGGATTGAGAGTTATTTTGTCTATGTCAAGATGAACGCCCTCATTCTCAAAATAATCTTCAACGTAAGACTGTTTTTCGGCATCTGTCACTACGTGCGGGGGGAAACCTGAAGCCTCTTGCTTGAATTTGAGAAACGTCTTAACATATTCGGTGAATAATGTATCTGACGTCTGCGGAAAGTGCCAGACTTCCACGATACTGACAACTAGGGCGTGTGAGAGTTCCACAGACGTCCAAACCCCTGAAATAGCTCTTTCTTCATCGCTATGCTGACAACACGTTTGTAGTTGCTGGTCTGCGCAGGTGCGACACAGAGCGAACAATAGCTTTCCCTGTGGCGATTTGAAAGGGATAAGTGGATGAAGCAGTTTACGCGGGGGCAGCACCGTGCATTTAATAAGTCCAAAATAAGACTCGACCGGTTCAAAATCTTTTAAAATTATTTCAGGGTGCCCGATGGGGTAAGTTTTATGCGACTGTAAGAAAGGATACAGCGACATAAAGTCAAGATATGATACGCGTTCGCCCTCTGTAACTTTATGGTAAAGCTTCAGTGCATTCGTTCGACCACCGAAAAGCGACGCCCTAGGATTCAGATGTTCAGGTGCCGCGTAATTACTCATAAAAGTCCTAACATCAGGATCGTTTTGTTTGGCATTCTCCCACTGACATTCCCAAATAGTAATTACTTTGAGGTTGTAAGTTTTACGCAAAACTTCCAGCTTATTATCAGACTGTCTTCTGAGCATACCGAAAGGTGTTTTTGACACGGGATTTAATTCGTTAGGATTAAAATGACAGCAATGTCCGTGCCAGAAACACCCCAGGAATTCCAAAGCCATTCTATCGCCGATAAACTCATAATATCCATCCACGTGATAAGATCCGAATTTGACTTCTCCGTGATTTAATGCATGATGCACGTCAACGTTTTTGGTCGCTTTAATATATTCCAACCACTGGATGGACGGAGTAGAATAAGCTTTGTACTGATTAAGATAGGCATTTTTATGCGTCAGGGCTATTGTGTCTTTGGATAAAAAAAGTGTTTTAAACACCTTCATAGCGCACCCCGCGAGCGTTACACATCCGAAGGGGTCCACGTTTGTACATGCTATAAACTCGTTTCTGTATTTCATACACCCCTCACGTAACAAAACAACGTCGTTCTTGCAATACATCGCCAGTTGTGTTTTGAAATAAAAAACACCTGTCCTGCTACACTCTCGTACCACCTATCAAATTTGACCTGATCAGGTTCGGACATTGTGTTGTATCCATAATCTTCTTTAGATGGATACGGTCCAATGTAATTTGCATTTTGCATCAAATGATGGGGGAAGAATCCTTTTTCGTCGGTGTTTAGGTTTAAAGCGGAGGGCATTTTTGACAATTTCATAGGTAAGAAACTGTAACTGTCTATGTATCACTTCCAATTTACCTGAACACGTTCTGTGAAAGATGACTATTTTCAGGTCTAGGGCTGTTTCGAATTTAGATACGTCGTGAAACGCAATTTTATCTTGAGGATGATAACCCTGTTCTGTGTGTATGTTGTTGGCTATTCTGACCAATTCCTGATCGGGACAATGAGGGTTTAAAAAATGCGCCAGGCATATGCTGAAGCACATATTGTCTGTTATATTTTTTGCAACGAAAAGATGTATCTTATTTTTTTGGATTATCATATTGTGCGCTAGGTCGGCTAGCTTTCTACGACCTCCGCCTTGTCTATTCCGTACCACAGACACGCATAACTGTAAAGCAGAATCGCACCCCACATCCGCGTTGCTTTGAACCGTTCGTTCGATTTGATCGATAAACGTATTAACGTCGTGATTATTATCTGGCGTTAGATCCGCATTAATGTCAAGAATTACGCCCGTTTCACACCGCAAGCGTGAGCGGCGCGTGAGCAGCGCGTATTTTTTTCGGCGCCCATGTTAACAAATGAATGCATTCACACCGGGAGCAGGAGCAGCGCGTGAGCGTCGAGCAGGAGCATCGCGTGAGCAGCTCTGCAGCGATGGTTTCGGCGCCGAGTCTATTTTTGCTGCGCCGCTCACGCTCAATTAAAGTGACAGCAAACTTTTGATGGACAAAATAAATATTTCACACAAAACGTGCTATAAATGCACAGAATAAGCATGTCTAGTGTGTTTTAAGACGAATTGGAGTATGTCAGGAAAGAAAATGAACAATTAAAAATATGTGTAGAATATTTACCCATTTTAACTTGTTTTTCATTTTTAATTGCCATAAGCAAATTATAACTTAAAGCATTTTATCAAACTCACAATGAACAATTCATCTTGCTCAGGATCTTAAGTTACAATGGAGTATATACAGTAGGCCTACATAATAAATTAATTATTCATTCATTATTGACAGCTTCTATAAGAAATGGAGATATGGGTAAAAGTATATATTATTAAAAAATAATAATAATTAAAAAAAAACAGTATAAACAGCACTTTCTATATTTGAGTATGACTGAAACAACACGATAGGAGATGTTTTTGTTGTTGATCATTTACACGCTAATCCCCAAGACTTCAAAACTTTCAAGTTTATAACTGACCAACTTCTAAAAACAAATTTATAGTTGTCTTTGTAAAGAACTATGTCGCTTTGGAGCCGCTGCTGTGACGCTGAACAAACGTTTCCAGTGTGAATACTCTGGTGAGTCTGCAGCTGCAGTGACGCTGTAGTTACGCTGACGTGATGCTGCCGCGAAGCTCACGCTTGCGGTGTGAAACGGGCGTTATGTGAAACTCAAGCCATTAGAGTGTGCTCGGATCCACACTTCAAAAATCGACCTGAAATAGTAGACCATCCGGGGACTTTTGGCATACTCTTTTCAGCATACTATGCTTTGGGACACACTTATTCTAATCTCACATACTATTTAGGATGGATAGTATGAACATTGGGAGGCACTGATTCAAAAATCTATCAGAAATAGTAGACCATCCGGGGACTTTTGGCATACTCTTTTCAGCATACTATGCTTTGGGACACGCTTATTCTGTTCTCACATACTATTTAGGATGGATAGTATGAACATTGGGACGCAGGCCAGTATTCAGCGCGCACCCATTTAAACACGTCACAGTCATGCAGCATTCACTAACCTCTTTAAATCTTTATTTAAATCGCGAATTTGAAACTCATTTTGTAGTTCTACAACCAATACATTGGTGCAAAATGTATGATATTGGGATTAAAAAAATAAAATAAAATAAACAAAATTATATTTTAAGATTTGTATCACTCAGCCTTTTTATTTCATTTTAAAACATGATTTTTATACTAAACTTTGCTTTTGCTAAATAACTATAGCCTAATACATTTTTTGAGTCATGCAAAACAGCATTAAAATAGGAGTAACAAGTATAAAAGGACTGATCTACTGGTCTTTTTTAATAAAAAAAAACACCACAACACTATTTATAACTAAAAATTAATACTTCATTCAGTTTTAATTGAACACAACTAAAAGAAAATGAGTCTGGAATGAGTTCTGGACCAGGCAGTTTAGCTCACTTGATCTCACTTTCCAGAAAAAAAATATTTACAAAAATGTTGATTGTGAAGAACCATTAAATAGTCTAAAGAACCTTTTGTGTAATGATAGGTTCTTTTGGATATTAAAGGTTCTTCATGGAACCATACACCCTGCCAAAGTACCATTTTTAAGAGTGTATTTTTTGTAATAACTGACAACACATTTGCCAAATTTGACTGTTTCATTTTCAGAAATCATGAGATTAATTATGATTATTTTATTGAGCCCTATTTTTTTAAGAGTAAGAAATAACTAAATCTGTAGTTAATACTGTTGAAAAACCATGGGTTATTTTGTAATGGTTCTACTGCAAATGCTGTGGTAAAACATAGTTCATTTTGCAATTACTATGGTTTTCTACAAAAACTATAGATAAATCATGGTTACTGCAGTAAAACCATGATTAATTTCATAGTTACGATGGTTTTACTACTAAAACCATAGTTAAACCATGGTTTATTATGTAGTTACTATGGTTTTACTACAAAAAACATAGTTTAACTATGGTTACTGTGGTTAAACCATGGTTCATTTTGTAGTTACTATGGTTTTACTACAAAAAACATAGTAAAACCATGGTTTATTATGTAGTTACTGTGGTTTTAAAATGAAATAAAAAGGCTGAGTGATACAAATCTTAAAATATAATTTATTTTTTATTTTTTTATTTATCCCACTATCATACATTGTGCACCAATGTATTGGTCGTAGAACTACAAAATGAGTTTCAAATTCGCGATTTAAAGAAAGATTTTAAGAGGTTTATGAATGCTGCATGACTGTGACGTGTTTAAATGGGCGCGCGCTGAATACTGGAGTCTCATTCAAACGCTGCAGCGGAGGGAGTTGCCATGGAAACGGTGCGCAACACTGTAACTGACGAACAGTAAGTCTCCGTCTCTCGCTGCTGTTTTCACTGCTTTCAGGTGAGTTTAGTCCCTAAAATCACACAAATATCACATACAACTGTTCCAGACACTTTCTTACATGTAACTGACATGTTTCTGTTGAATATTTACTTCACAGAAATGTTTTACAGTCTTCGAAAAAGTCTGCTAGCATCTGTTTTCAGATGAGGTATGTTATAACTCTGAAGCTTGAGCTCTTATTTATGAAAGTTTGGGTTTTTAATCACATCTTTATGTGTAGATGAGAGGTTTTGATAGCTTTGTAAAGGGTTTGCTGTCAGTTTGTCAATGGTTTATTGGAAGTTGTCTAACTTATTTCACCTAAAATATGTGCTTTACTGTTAATGGGTGACGTCACTTACAGAATCACGAATTAACTGAATCTAACATTAGTTCAAAAGTGCTTTGATCTTACATGGTAAACAAATATTGATTAAAAAAAAATTGTTCTGTGGTTTCAGGAGTGATAACATAATCTTTCTACAAAGGAAGAGAAGCTCCAAGATTTCAAAATTCCTGAAGGGAGCTGCTGACAGAAATGCAGAAAACACAGGTTAGCATAGAAGAAATATGCATTCATATGCATTTTTTTTTCACAACATATTTTCTTATATCACCATGCATCTGTTATATTACAGTTCATTAAAGGAAGGTTTTGACAGGTAGTGACACAAACCTAAATACATGAATGTTAATAATTTTATTTTAAGAAATTGTTTGTGTATGTGTGTTTGTATGTACCGTTTTCTTTTCTGCGTTTCACTTCTGCTCTAGCTTGCTTCCTTTAAATAAAGCTAAATATCGTTGGCTCTGTGATAAATTGCATATTATGTTTCTAGATTATATGCTGATGGCCGTGCAGCAGAGGAGCGCAGAGTCTCCTGTCGGACAACATCTCTAAGTCGCTATGTACCATGTTACTAGTAAGTAAAACCTCAAACATACAGGACACTACTGTTCAAAAGTTTACTGTTCAATGATTTTTTAAAATGTTTTTTGAATGTGTTTTTTAAGTAAGTCTTCTGCTCACCACTACTGTATTTATTTGATTAAAAATACAGTAAGAACAGAAATATTGTAAAATATTATCATTTAAAATACCACTTTTTTATGTGAATATATTTTAAAATGTAATTGTTTTGCTGTGATCAAAGCTGAATTTTCAGCATCATTACTCCAGTCTTCAGTGTCACATGATCCTTCAGAAATCATTCCAAGATGCTGATTTGCTGCTCAAGAAACATTTCTGATTACTACCTTTGTTAAAAACAGTTTTTGCTGCTTAACATTATTATGGAAACAATACCATTCAAACATTTGTGGTAAGAAAATAAAGAAATTAATACTTTTATTAATCAAGGGTGTATTACATTTACCAGAAGTAACAGTGAAGACATTTATAATGTTGGAAAAGATTTCTATTTACTAAATTGTTTAATACATTTAATAAATGTTGTTAATTGTACTTTCTATTCATCAAAGAATCCTGAAAAAGGTATCACCGTTTCCACAAAAATGTTAAGAACCAAAAACTGTTTTCAACTGTTTTAATAATAAGAAATGTTCTTGAGCAGCAAATCAGCATATTAGAATGATTTCTGAAGGATCATGTGACCCTGAAGACTGGAGTAATGATGCTGAAAATTCAGCTTTGATCACAGAAATAAATTACAATTTACAATATATTAAAATAGACAACAGTTCTTTTTAACGTGTAATTATATTTTGCAATATTACTATTTTTTTTCCCAAAAACACTGTAATGTTTCCAAAATCTTGACAGTTACTGTATAATTGTTACTATATTGCTTAAATACCATTAATTGGATGGATTTGTGGTCCAAGATGCTGGGATAGGCTTCAGCCCCCAAGACCTTAGAGAGGATTTGGTTTGGAGAGTGAATAGATGGATGCATGAACTTCCAAAATACTTTGACTTGCTTTGATTTTGTTTCTATTCCGACTGCTGTTCAGCTTAAAAATACCTTTCCATTATCGTTGTTTGTCATTTTGCATCATTATACCTGTGCTAAACCTATTAAAATTAAGAAACTAATGAAAAGTTGTTTTTTTTTTGTTTTTTTTACAGGATCCTATGTACCCAGCCTCAACCATTCATCAGAAGGACTGTGAAAGCAGGAACTCTTTGAACCACCAGTGGCAGTTTCCACGGGATGAAAAAGGGCATAGTAGTGGATGATGAGGTACTGACATTAACCTGCCAAAAAAGGTTCCTCTGTGACATCGCCGCGAAACCCCCTTTTTGGTTCTTTCTGTCACCTTTTTTCAAGAGTGTAGATGAGTGTGCAGAGGTGGGACCAAGTCATTGTTTTGCAAGTCCCAAGTCAAGTCTCGAGTCAAAATAGGCAAGTCCAAGTCGAGTTGCAAGTCCTCAACCTCAACTTAAACAAGTCATTAGTGCTCTTTGCCCAAATTAGTGTCTCAGTATTAATTCCCATATCAAATTTATAGTAATTTATATCAGGAAGTCGGGTAGAATATGTTTTTACATAGTTTAATTTCATGTGAGATGGGTGCCCTTAGTAAAACTACTCAAGTTCAATTTAGGGATTGTGCCAAAATAGTACAAGCAGTGGAAAAAAAATAAAATAAATAAACTATTTTATTAGTAACAGAATATCAAAGACAACATAATTTCATAGAAATTACATGAAATACTTCAAAAGTAATTAAAATGAAAATAAATACTTTTTTTTAGAAATACTTTGCATGTGTGCATAAGAAGAATATATGCTAGGTGTTTGTTATATCTAAGCCAATGAGCCATTATTTGGAACCTCAATGAGACAGATTTAAAAACATATGAGCAGAAACTCAGAAAGAACCGCTTTGAAAGAACTAGAAGAAATAACTGCTACCATACTTTATGTGAGAGGAAACCTGCAATATGGATGCAGACAAACTCATGAAGACAGTCATTCAAAAATGCTGTGCTACCATTCTTTATAACTAAGAGTAACAAAGACAAAATGTTGTACGTTAAATGTTAAGTATATAATATGCATAGTTGATCGCTAAATTTTGGGGCTATATGTGCTATAGGCTACAGACTGATTTACAACACGTGAATTCAGTTAATTATCCTGAAAGAAATAAAAGTGAAATGAGTGCCTGGTGAAGGGGGAGAAAAATTTAGTATATTTTATAGTTATATCTAGACTACAATTCACAAATCATTTTGTGAAAGAACACTTCTTCAAATTATATTTTAAAATGACCATTAGGCCAATTGCTCCTTTATTTTTTTTCTTCAAATTATAGCTAATTTTTTTGCAATAATAAATTTTAAACCTAGCTTAAATCAAAGTTTATCTAATAATTATTTTGCACCAAACTTTAAACCTTTAAAAATAAGCAGGTTTACATTCTAAACCATCATTTTGATCCTGGATTTAAGTAATATTTAAATCTTGATTATGGATTAACTTTAAACTTAACTGAGGTTTAAATGAAAAATAAAATGCACATGCAATTAAAATATGCAACTGATTGAACAAAAACAGTGGAGATCCGACAAAAAAAACAAAATGGGTCTCAGAGAGGTGTTTACCAATAAAAATGAAAATTAAAGCACATCGAGTTGGTAGAGCTGCGAGGGGTCGTGGCGGGATGCGGATCTGTCACTCATGGTCCACCTCAGCGTCGGACAAACAAAAGAAGTGAGGAATATGTTTAGCATTTCACAGCAGCGGTCACGGTGATGAGGCGAGCACCAGTGATCTCCTTTCTCCTGCCTGCCGCTCAAACGGGCAGGGCAGCGATTTTCACGAGCGGAGATAGCAACTACTTTTTTTTTCGTATCTCGGTTCTTTTGTTGTAAGTTATGCTATTACTCCATTAATTTATACTAGCATATACTGTATATCAAGCGCTCCCTGAACGCAGTCTCTTGCTTACTGCCAGTCAAGCGCAAGCACGCTGCACCCGTCTAGAGTGATAACGACTCTGATCTGATCAAGTCTTTCCGAGTCACAGGGCTCAAGTCCAAGTCAAGTCTCGAGTCATTGCTGTCAATGTCTTCTTTAATTATGTCGAGTCAAGTCGCAAGTCATCAAATTTGGGACTCGAGTCCGAGTCAAGTCTTGAGTCATGTGACTCGAGTCCACACCCCTGTGAGTGTGCAACTGACCAATAACAACTGAGTATTCCAGCAAGTTGTTTATTAATATTGTGTATATATTCTTCTCATTTTTAGGTCCTGAGACCATATGGGGTGGGACAACCAAACCAAAGGTGGACTGTAACCTATTGGACTATATGATAGACTTCATACTGACCACTACTGCCATGTATGCAGCATGAAACGTTTTTGAAAAAAGGGGCATTTCCTTCACCAAGTAAAAGTGTGGAGGATTCATCTGGCCTTCATCGGCCCCCATGAGGTGACTCGATGTAGAATGAATCAGCTTGCTTTAGGCTTGAAATGACTGAAATCTTCTCATGCGAGTTGATATCATTTTAAACATTCTTAAAAGTACTTCTCATTTCTTGTGAATGTATTTTGTAGTATGTGTAAAACTTTTCCACTGAAAGAACCTTTTTTACCTTTATTGATATTTTAATCAAGGTTGTTAATGCGATGGACTGCACACATCTGCTTGTGTTGGGCTTGTGTTTACAGGTTGTATAAAACTAGGCCTGGCTGCAACAACTAATCGATAATGAAAATAATCATCAACGAATTTGAATAGTGCATCAAAACAAACAGACCGCTCATAATTCTGACTAAAATACACATTTTGCTCAAATATTTTTTTGTTAGAAATTAAGTGTAGGTTTAAAACCCTACATGTAACACAAGTAATCATATTTATGAGAGCAGTAACAGTAAAGGCATTATTGTTGGAACTGTCCATTAATATAATATAATATAATTGCTCTGTTCAGACGAATGATTGTGTTTATTCTTCGTACCTATTACAAGTTAACATTGTGTTTTTTTTGTTTAAATTGTTTTAAATTCTGTTTCAAAATAACTAGCAATCTGTTGTTTTTAGGTTTAGAATGTAATGTTTGTATTTTAACACTTTAATGCTTATAATGTATAGCAGAGCCTACATAGATACATTCATTATATTTGTTTTCATAGGCAGGATGTGAAATGACATTCTTTAAAATAATGGATTAAAATTATTTTAATTAAAAAATTATGTATATATTTTATTTATTTATTTATTTTGTCATCCAATTACTAGTATTAATTAAAAAAAAATCTACAAATAAATTGGTTATCCAAAAAAATTGTTAGTTGCATGCAGCCCTACATAAGATATTGTTAAAGAGGTAGGCGGTATAATGTTGTGTGTGAACACGAAGTCATGTTTATTTGTACAACATGTAATTAATTTCTATAGAGATAATGCATTATTACAGTGAAACAATTTGCTATTTTTATTTTGTAAATTAGCAGAAAACCATCTCTACCACTGCAGTGCTTTATCACTATTTTTTAAATAAAGTTATAGTTCATACTTCTGAATCATTTTGACACGTGACAACAATATTTTGTTTCAGATGATGTAACTGCTATAATAAAGCCTGTATCATAGAATAGTAACTTGTCATTCTGTTTTTATTTTGTAGATGTTTGTTGAATAACTAGGCTTAAATGTAATTTGAGGTACTTTAGTAAAACCATGGTTAAACTATGGTATTACAACCATAGTTAATTTGTGGTACTTGAACCATGGTTTTTAAAACCATGGTTCGCACCAAAAAACCATGGTTACTACAGTCATGGTTTACTACAGTTTTACTATAGTATTACTACAATATAACTGTAGTAAAACCATGGTATCAGAACCTATGTGCACCAAAAAAACACGGGTACTACAGTCATAGTTTATTACAGTTTTACTATAGTATTACTACAATATAACTGTAGTAAAACCATGGTATCAGAATCATGGTTTTTTAAAAGCATGGTATGCACCAAAAAACCACGGGTACTACAGTCATGGTTAACTACAGTTTTACTATAGTAATGCTGTAATAGTAATAGTTCAATGCTACCGCGCTATCTGTGAAACCGATATGAGCGACAACATAACTAGTTCAAATCTCCGTGACATTTCATCAGTCAGTTAGCATTAGCATTAGTACTGCTCTCAGGGCAGAAGTACTCAATATTCATATTACTGTTCTTTTTACTGAACTATGCGCTGCTCTTGGGGCAGGAGTACTCAGTATTAATATCACTGTTATTTTTACTGAACTATGTGCTGCTCTCAGGGCAGGAGTACTTAATATTCATATTATTTTTTACTGAACTATGTGCTGATCTCAGGGCAGGAGTACTCAATATTCATATTATTATTACTGAACTATGCTCTGCTCTCGGGGCAGGAGTACTCAGTATTAATATCACTGTTATTTTTACTGAACTATGCGCTGCTCTTGGGGCAGGAGTACTCAATGTTCATATTAGTGTTATTTTTACTCTATGCACTGTTCTCAGGGCAGGAGTACTCAATGTTCATATTACTGTTCTTTTTACTGAACTATGTGCTGCTCTCAGGGCAGGAGTACTTAACATTCATATTCCTGTTATTTTTACTGTCAAACAACCCGTCGGACCTGAGTAGGTATCAGTCTCTGCTCTCATCTTTCTCTGCTGATGTCCACACTGCCAAATCCTCACATTTCCACAACAAGATCAACAGCGCTCCAGACATGCGTAATCTCTTCAGAACATTTAATTCTCTCCTCTGTCCCCCTCCACCACCTCCCACCACTTCTATTACAGCTGATGACTTTGCTACTTTTTTTACAGACAAAACTAGATCGATCAGTGATCAGTTCTCACCTCCACGCACATAGGACCCCCAACCAACCACATCCACTGCTAAACCTCCCATTTTCTCCTTCTGTCCCCTGACGGAGGCTGAAGTATCCAAACTTCTCCTCTCCAACCATCCTACATGTCCTCTTGACCCAATCCCCTCGCACCTTCTGCAAGCAATCTCTCCCACGCTCTTACCGACACTCACACACATCATCAACACATCCCTCCTCACAGGCATCTTCCCCACTGCGTTCAAGCAGACTCGGGTAACCCCACTGCTCAAAAAACCTACATTAAACACTTCTCTTATAGAAAACTATAGACCTGTCTCTCTCCTTCCATTCATAGCGAAAACACTTGAACGTGTTGTCTTCAACCAGGTCTCATTGTTTCTTTCACAGAACAACAAACTGGACGCTAAACAGTCAGGTTTCAGGAGTGGCCATTCAACTGAGACTGCACTTCTCTCGGTCACTGAAGCCCTGCGAATTGCAAAAGCCCATTCCAAATCATCAGTCCTCATTCTGCTGGATCTATCTGCCGCGTTTGACACTGTCAATCATCAGATACTCCTCTCCACTCTCTCATCACTGGGCATCGCTGGAATTCCACTTCGCTGGTTTGAATCCTATCTCACTGGTAGGTCTTTCAGGGTGGCCTGGGGAGGGGAGGTATCCAAAGCACATACACTGGTCACTGGGGTTCCTCAGGGATCGGTTCTTGGACCCCTCCTCTTCTCCACATACACTACATCACTGGGTCCCATCATACAGGCACATGGATTCTCCTACCACTGCTATGCTGATGACACACAGCTCTATCTCTCTTTTCAACCAGATGATCCAACGGTAGCTGCAAGGATCTCAGGTTGCCTGGCAGACATCTCGGCATGGATGAAAGAACATCACCTCCAGCTCAACCTGGCAAAGACTGAGCTTCTTGTCTTTCCTGCCGCTCCAACTCTACAGCATGACATCACGATCCAGTTAGGTTCATCAACAATTACCCCATCAACTTCGGTCAGAAATCTTGGTGTAATCTTTGATGACCAGCTGACCTTCAAAGACCACATTGCAAAGACTGCTCGATCTTGCAGGTTTGCACTACACAACATCAGAAAGATCAGGCCCTTTCTGACGGAGCATGCTGCACAACTTCTTGTCCAGGCCCTTGTCATTTCTAGGCTGGACTACTGCAATGCTCTTCTGGCTGGACTTCCATCAAACACAGTCAAACCTCTACAAATGATTCAGAATGCGGCGGCACGACTGGTCTTCAAGGAACCCAAAAGAGCCCATGTTACACCTCTCTTTATCTCATTGCATTGGCTACCAATCGCAGCTCGCATCAAGTTCAAGACACTGATGCTTGCTCATAGAACAACCACAGGCTCAGCACCCGCCTACATGCACTCACTATTAAGAATCTACATCCCTCCAGAAGTCTGAGATCTGCTAGTGAGCGACGCCTCGTGGTACCATCACAAAGAGGCTCAAAATCACTCTCCAGAACATTCTCGTTCACCATTCCTGGCTGGTGGAATGATCTTCCCACCCATATTCGGAGTGCTGGATCCCTGTCAATCTTCAAGCAACAGCTGAAAACTCATCTCTTTCGACACTACTTGACTTCAACCTACACATAAAAAAAAAAAAAAAATCTTTCTCCTTACTTATTCCTTCCCTTGCTAGCTTGTACTTATTTAAACAATGCCTGAGACTTGGTGTTACAAGCACTTCCTTTGTCGGATTGCCTCTTCAAGATGAATCGCTTCATGTGTTCCCCAAATTGTAAGTCGCTTTGGATAAAAGCGTCTGCAAAATGACTAAATGTACTGAACTATGTGCTGCTCTCAGGGCAGGAGTACTTAATATTCATATTATTTTTACTGAACTATGTGCTGCTCTCAGGGCAGGAGTACTCAATATTCATATTATTATTACTTAACTATGTGCTGCTCTCAGGGCAGGAGTACTCAATAGGTCCCTATTACTGTTCTTTTTACTGAACTATGTGCTGCTCTCAGGGCAGGAGTACTCAATAGGTCCCTATTACTGTTCTTTTTACTGAACTATGCGCTGCTCTTGGGGCAGGAGTACTCAATAGGTCCCTATTACTGTTCTTTAGTATTTATCGTCATCATTATTGTTCAGAACTGGGTAGGTTTAGGGTAGGGGTGGGGTCAGGTACTCCAGTGAAAGTATAACTGCATCGGAGTCACTCTTTTTACGTGGTCCGATGCAGCGCTGGTGTTGAACCAGTGAATCCGTGCATGGACCACGGCTGATGCCTTCTGTGAGCCCATCACGGAATTTTCGGCGATTCCGTGATGCCACCACAGATTCGGGGTTAATTAAGTCCGTGAACATTACACAGAATTCTGTGAGATCAGGTTGATTACTGTTCTTTTTACTGAACTATGCGCTGCTCTTGGGGCAGGAGTACTCAGTATTAATATTCATATTATTATTACCGAACTATGTGCTGCTCTCGGGGCAGGAGTACTCAATAGGTCCCTATTACTGTTCTTTTTACTGAACTATGCGCTGCTCTCAGGGCAGGAGTACTCAATAGGTCCCTATTACTGTTCTTTTTACTGAACTATGTGCTGCTCTCAGGGCAGGAGTACTTAATATTCATATTCCTGTTATTTTTACTGAACTATGTGCTGCTCTTGGGGCAGGAGTACTCAATAGGTCCCTATTACTGTTCTTTTTACTGAACTATGTGCTGCTCTCAGGGCAGGAGTATTCAACATTCATATTATTTTTACTGAACTATGTGCTGCTCTCAGGGCAGGAGTACTCAATATTCATATTACTGTTTTTTTAACTGAACTATGCGTTGCTCTCGGGGCAGGAGTACTCAATAGGAGTACTCCGTCTGCTCCGCCGTGGAGATCTTCTGTCCCGTCTGGTCCGCCCTGGTGGGCTCCTGCTCCGCCCTGGTGGGCTCCAGTCCCGTCCACTCTGCCCTGGCTTCCTGCTCTGCCGGCTCTACCTCGGTCTCAGATCACTCCGCTGCCACAAGGACCTGGCCCTCCATCCCTCCCCATGTTCCGCCTCCGCTCCACCTCCCTCCTGATTATAGACTGTGTGGAGCGTCTGGAAGCCGCTCTTTGGGGGGGGGGGCTCTGTCACGAATCTGGTCTGCACTCCCGTTCATTCACCACTAGAGGTCACCCGCTCACCACATGGACTTTCACACCACACATCACATGGACTGCATTTCCCATCAGCCATCTCACCAATCACACGCACACAGCTGTCACCAATCACTCATTGCACTAATCACACGCACACCTGATCACACAGCATCACTAATCACACACACTATTTCAACCCTGGACATTCTCTCCCTCGTTGCCGAGTATTGTACGCATTATTGCTGCCCTACAGAGCCCTATTAGTTTTCCTAACCTAGCCTTGCCTCGCCTAGCCTTTGTTGGATTGTGTTTTCCCCTGCCTGGACTATCACTCACGTTTCGGTTTACCTCTCCTGTCTCGCCCCTGTGGATACTGTTCGCCGATCGCCGACCCATGCTTGTCTCTGGTTACTCTTTGTCTCATCCCTGTTTGCCACTGTTTGACCCTGCCCGTTTTGACCACGTCTCTTGCCAATAAAGGTCTGCAAATGGATCCGTACGCCTCTCGTCTCGTCAGCCCCGTAACAATATTACATTTAAATTTATTTATTATTCCAAGCATATGCCATTTTATTTATTTATAGCAGACAACCATGCGATTGGCCATGTCAGCAGTGCATTTCTAGGTTCATATGATCACACATCTTGCTTCTCCACTGTGAAAAAAGCATCAAATCCATGAGTAAATACATATGTTCACATGAGAAACAATTACCATCTGATAGGTCTTCTGTCACAGAGTTGACTTGTGTTATTTTTGTGAGTTGACTTGTGTTAAATGTGATTGCAAAAGATCCCAGTGTCAATCTACAGTATGTGCAACCACTTAATGTTCTCATAGTCTATTGCAGTTGCGTTTGTAATGTAAAAAATAGCCAAAATAGTTAGTTTTTTTCTTCTTCTCCGTGCTGTTAATGTTGTTTAATTCAATGTCAATTCAATTGTTTGTGTAAGAACAAAATGAAAGAAATTTTGATTGAAAATAATCAGTTTACAGGTCCAATATTACAATAAAATAATCAAGTATAATTATGACTTCTTTCCATTTTTATATAATTACAAACAAATCCAGAGAATTAAATGCATGTATAATCCACAGGAAGATTTCACAACAAAAAGTTATAGCAGGTGTATCATTAAACTGCTGTAGTTTGAATGTGCTCCCTTTAAACCAGGCCATAGGTTGGCTTGCCAGATATCTTCTCAAAGTCTCCAGACGTGTTTGCAACGTCTTCCTGCATTTGAAATGCATAAAGAATCTGGTTTCACTGATAGTCATGAAAAAATAAGAATTTAATTAAAAAAAAATTAAAACAAAATGTATTTTACCTGAAGGGTTTAGTTTAGGATATTGAATCATGAACATCCTCATTTTCATATATTTCCTGGACCACTTTATTTTGTGGAGCAAACTTGCATACCAGGAACATTACATTACTGACCAGCTCACTTCACAGCATCTGAAATGTAGCAATGTAAACAAACATAATTACTAGTAAAATCATAAGATCAAAGATAAAAATCAGATTTTCAACTTCCTCAAATGTGACAATTTCTTAAATGACATGTAATACATCCTTAAACACTGCCATTCCTAGAGCCTACTGTACTCTGGCCTCAGCTACAACTACAGTGATTGAGGGCAAATTAGAGTAGACGTTTGAGGGACAGCCGATGAAGTCCATAGGCTGGCATTATGCAGACAAACCTAACTGGTAATTGCTAACAGGAAGTGAGACTGCAGTTTCTGACACTCACTTCAGCACAGCAGTTCAGAATCAATTCTTACTTTTAGGAGACAAAACTTTATTTGTCATGAAATTTGATCTTTAAACTTTTGCAGACCTTTTACATTTACTAACAGCTATTTTACAATACATGAAAAGTAATATTTGGGGGAAAAAATAATATGGGCACTTCAAATATCAACAAGATTCTCAACTAAATCTAGAGGAATTTACAAAGAAAGTCCAGAGATTCCCTTACTCCAAGTATGGACCAATGATGGCTTCTGCTTTTTCAAGAATGTTATTCTGCAAAGAGAAGAAAAACTACATGAAACAGTCACAGTCAATGACAGGTTTGATGTCATTATAAGCATGTGAAAACGTAAATTAATAAAAAATGTAGTTGAATCTACAGTGCATTTGTGAGTTCTCCAGGACTATAGACAGAAACAATTATGAATAATATACAGAAAACAGATACCTTATATATGTGTAGTTACCAGTGCATATTGAATAAGATAACAAATATACAGTACACTTTAGTTTTTGGTAAACCATCTGCACTTCATTGCAATAGTTCTACCATACTACTCTCTATACATCTACTAAGAAATACTACTAGAAAACATAGAGCTTATAACATGGAAAAAGTACCCTAGCAAAAGTCAATAAACATGAATTGTAATAGAAACCAATTATTTTTCTTTTTTTTTAAATTTACCTCATCAGGAAGCTGCTGATACAAAGGGAATATGGCCCAGATATTTTTTTTCTTCCCAATTCTGGTCTTTCTGTCCTGAAATATAAATATATATAAGTATGGGTACAGAGCATTATTATTATTATTATTTGCTGGCAAGTTATATTCAACAAATCATTTTTTCTTAGACTGCTGTATTTTCAGCTACATACAGTTTAAACCTGGAGTGCCCAGTCCTGTTCCTGGAGATCTACCTTCCTGCAGAGTTCAGCTCCAATCCTGATCAAACACCTGACTGTAAAGTGCTCTTGAAGAGCTTAATTAACTGGTTCTTGTTTGTTTGATTAAAGCCTGAAACACACTGCACGATTTTAGGCTGTCCCAGACGAAAGACTGCCTTCGTGAAGCAATCGTGGTGATTTCTGATTGGCCACAATTGTTTCACGATGCCAATCTTTCGCCTGGGACAGCCGGAAATCATGCAGTGTGTTTAGGGCATATGGCTGAAGGTGAACTTTGCAGGAAGGTAGATCTCTAGGAACAGGATTAGTTTAAACCAAGCGTTTTAAAATTGTTCCTAGAGTCTCTCAAGGTAATCTAAGGAATAAGGAAAACTTTCAAAATGTGCAATGCTGTCGACTGGGGAGGCTCCTGGAAAAAAAAAAAATAAAACAAAATGCTTGAGGTGGTTTTTGGCTTGTGTGATTAAAAGTAAATGCAAATAATGTGCAAATAAATTCCTCTATGCACATCAAAAAAGTCATGTAACTTTGTGCGACAGGGTGGCATAACCTGACTAACCAGCAGACCAATCTTATTGCACAGCATCTGAAATGTAGTTAAGGTCATTCTTAAATGCCCAAGCAAAGTATAGTCATACAGAAATACTTTGATAAATGTAGCGAATAGTACACTAAAAATAAAAGTGATATGAACCTATTGAGTACTCCTGCCCTGAGAGCAGCACATAGTTCAGTAAAAATAATAGTAATACGGACCTATTGAGTACTCCTGCCCTGAGAGCAGCACATAGTTCAGTAAAAAGAACAGTAATATGAATATTGAGTACTCCTGCCCTGAGAGCAGCACATAGTTCAGTAAAAAGAACAGTAATATGAATATTGAGTACTCCTGCCCTGAGAGCAGCACATAGTTCAGTAAAAAGAACAGTAATATGAATATTGAGTACTCCTGCCCTGAGAGCAGCACATAGTTCAGTAAAAAGAACAGTAATAGGGACCTATTGAGTACTCCTGCCCCAAGAGCAGCGCATAGTTCAGTAAAAAGAACAGTAATATGAATATGGAGTACTCTTGCCCTGAGAACAGTGCATAGTTCAGTAAAAATAACACTAATATGAATATTGAGTACTCCTGCCCTGAGAGCAGTACTAATGCTAATGCTAACGCTAACTGACTGATGAAATGTCACAGAGATTTGAACTAGTTATGTTGTCGCTCATATCGGTTTCACAGATAGCGCGGTAGCATTGGAAAAGCATGTTTTACTCCAGTTACCTCATTAGCAGCTTTGGTGCGATCGACTGATGAAGCAGTCTAATGAAAATGCATACTATTTGTTCTGTGCATCTTTGTTCGCTAATTATCTCACTAAAGGTTTGAGATGGGTTTTTTTTTTGTATGTTTGTTTGTTTCATTAAAATACATGGTAAATTCACTTACCTTGTTATAAATGCCTCCCACGAAGCGTCAGTAATGTATCTGTCTGATGTATTCCCTCTTCCACACACACGCACGTTCAAATTTCCTGACCCCGCCTCTGCTTCAATTTCATTGGTTGAATCTGTGAACCAATCATTTACCTTTCTGCCCTCAGAACATGTTTGAGTAAGTAAAACTCCCATCTGCCGAACATTCCGTGTGGGAGGGGGCGGTCGTTGTGACGTTGGCTGACTCGTGACGTAACTCGGCCCCCACAATCTCCCGCTGCACATCCTCTGCAGTTATTATTACAAGGTTGTCGTCATCATTGTGCACGCCTGTCAAATTTAGTAAATACTGTTTATGAGGGGTCGGTGGTTTTAACACGTTAAGAAAAACAAAACAAAACTAATGTCAACTTACCGTTAAGGCCATCGTCGTCCTCGCAAACAGTTAGTTGGGTTTCATCAGCTGAATAAATGATAATCATCATTATTATTAATAATAATATTATTAAACCGTACAATAGAAAAAGAGTAAAGACTTACATATCTCCTCAAGGATGTGTTCTAAATCTTCGTCAAACACAAGATTATCGAAAGTAGCTGGAAATAATAACGTCATGTTAAACAAATATTCACGTTAAAATATTTAAACATCTCCTATGAGCAAAACATACTCACCATTGTAATTGTCAGCCATCGTTCCGACGTTTGTTGAGGTGTAACGGCGGCGTACGAGAAGTTAGAGTTTTACAGTTAATGAGGATGTTATAACTCGTGCTTTTTAACGCATCACTTCCCAGCCAACATTTGTGTCTGGGGCCCATGTGGGTTTTACATGGGCTGAAAAAGTGGGCCCAAAATGGGATTGTCCGTGGGTTCCATAATGGCCCAATGCCAATTGCCCACATGAATTTCATGTGGGATTGTACTTGCCAACAGGTTGTAAGTGGGTTTGTCCACGGGTTCCATGTTGGCCCTGTGCAGCTTACCCATGTGGGTTTTATGCAGGATTTTCCTGGGTTTTAAATGGGGCCCAAAAAGAGATCATATGCAATACCCATCTGGGATCCATCTAAGTATGGGTTGTAAGTGGGTTTGTCCACGGGTTCCATGTTGGCCCCATGCAACTTATCCATGTGGGTTTTATGCAGGATTTCACTGGGTTTCAGGTGGGGCCCAACTAGGGATCATATGCAAAACCTATCTGGGTGTTAGGGTGGGCCCAACAAGACAATATGCTTAAAATTTCAAATTTATTGAAACTACCCATCATATTATGCTATATTCTGATACCTAATTGTTATAAATAATGTAACTGTTAAAGTTAACACACATTTTGAACCTGTATTTGAACCAGTGTTTACTGAAAGCTTTGAACATTTGCACAAGAAAAAAAAAAAAAAAACTGGGGACAGTTAGAAGCAGCAGCAACTATACATTTTTCAGTACTGCTCACACTGCAGACAGACATTTGTGCATTCTAGACACCCTTAGTCCTCCTCTGTCTCTTGTACCAATTTTGAGAGTTCCCCCTCAGCTTCTTGCCGGTTGACCTTTGACATCAGTGCAGTCTTCTTAAGAGCCTCTGCAAAACAAATATTTATTTTTTTAGATATACAGCTATATAAGATAACATTAAATTAGCACTTTTGTGCTTAGCTGAATCTTGGTTATACTAAAATTATAAAAAGAAAAAAAAAGAAAGGACATTTTAAAAATTTTCAGGAAGATGATGTATGAGGATGCTGCCCTCCCCTACAGTAAGGAAAACAACAGAGTAAAAACCAAAGTGTTTATGCCATTCAACTTTTTTAGGATGTGTTTAGTAAACGTGAAATATTATGCTACTTCCCATAAACATAACATATGGTTAAAATACCATATGAAATAACTCATACAAAGGATAAGAAAAAACTTCAATTGGAATGATCAATGTATTGGAATATCACTGGAAGGGCAAATTAATACAGAATTACTGTTTATTTATTCAGACAATTCTGATTTCAATTTGTAATCACAAAATCAGCTTATAATGTATGCATATGCATTTTAGATATTTTTCTGTTAGGTAGTTTCTCATGTTCAGATTCTCTGACATGGACGGAATAGATCGACAAAATAATGCATAATAAAGTTTTTTTTTTTTTTTTTTGTGAGGCACCATTGACCTCCACAGTATGAAAAAAATAATATGAAGTCCATGGTACCCCACAACCGTTTTCAAAATATCTTTTGTGTTGAGCAGAATAATGAAATTCATACAGGTTTGGAGCAACTTGAGGGTGATTAAATGATGACATAACTTAGAGCTGCATGATTCTGGATGCATAGAGAATTCCAATTTTTTTAGTTTCAGACATGACGATTCTGAACAGACAACTAAAAATAAAATGTAATTTACTAGAAGTTCTGACAAAATGTTAATGGCTGCAGTCTATTTAAAATGTTTAATCTTGAATGAATAATAATTTTTAAAAAAATGGTCTGAATGATTAAATCAGTGTTTCCAAACCTTTTTTTCTGCCACAGCAATTTTGATATGTAAAAAAATCTAATATTTCGGGAGAAACCTGAAAATGTGCATCTGCGCCCATCCAACCTGACAGAGCTTGAGAGGTGAAGAGATGAGAAGGATGGCAGATAATTGCCATATACTGATGAGCAAAGCTTGTCGCATCAAACAAAAAAAAAAATTGAGACTGTAAAGGTTCTTCAGCTAAATATTTAGTTACTGAATACTTATGTCAGTTTTTTATTTTTAATACATTTACGAAGTTGTGACAAATCTGTTTTTGCTTTGTCAGTATGGTGTATGGAGTGTAGATTGATGTGGAAAAAAATAATTTAAAGCAGTTTAACATAAGGCAGCAGCATAACAAAATGTGCATTTTTTTTCCGCAAGGCACTGTATGTGTGTCCCCATATATTTCTGATAATATTTGTAGAGAAACATACCACTTTTAATCCAGAATCATAATTATACATTGTATTCAAGTTCAAGTTGAGCTTTATTGTCATTCTGCTACATGTGTGGACATATAGTGGAACGAAATGTCGTGTCTCGCAGGACCACGGTGCTACATAATAGTTAGACATGAGATACACATACAGCAATGCAAATATAGGAAAAAAAAAAAAAACACAATAGGGCTATACAACAGTTTAACCATCTGACTATACATATACTATAAATACTATAACTACTATACCTAGTTGACTACACGTACACAAACTGAGACTGTACAAGAACTTTACATAAATACTGTACATGAAATAGTGCTAAAGAGATATTTGTACATGAAATTGTGCAGGAAATATATATTTTTTACATTAAATTGTTCAGAAGAGAGATTTTGTGGGAAGCAGCGCATAGTGCAAAAGAGTTAGTAGTGCAATGCTCCAGTAAACATTATTTTGTAGTGCAATATTCAAGTAAACATATATTATCTTATTGAGTCTTTGTTGCAGGGAGTGTTTATAGAAAGTGTCTAGTGTGCATATAGTGGGACAGTGCGTTACTACAGGTGGTTTGTATAGCCCACTCACCTGTGTGTAGCACACCCAGAATTGCACTTAGGAGAAATTTGTCAATAGTTATTTATAGTTGGGGGCTGAGGTGTTCATGGTTTCAGAGCGGGAAAGGAGATTGGAGTTAAGAGCTCTCACAGCCTGGGGAAAGAAGCTGTTGAGCAATCTGACAGAACGAGCTTTGATACTCCAGTACCTTTTCCTGATGGCAGGAGCTGGAAGAGGTTGTGGGAGGGTGGGTGGGGTCCTTCACGATGCTGGAGGCCTTGCTGGAGCATCGTGCAAGGAAAATGTCCAGGATGGAGGAAGAGGGCACCGATGATCTTTGCGGCAGTGTTCACTGTCCGTTGTAGGGTCTTGCGGTCAGCAGCACTGCAGTTCCCATACCAGACAGTGATGCAGCTGGTCAGCACACTCTCAATGGTGCCCCTGTAAAAGGTGGTGAGGATGGGTGGAGGGAGACTTGTCCTTTTCAGCCGACGGAGAAAGTAGAGGCGCTGTTGTCCCTTCTTGTTGAGTGACGTGACGTTGGTGGTCCAGGTGAGATACTTTGTGATGTGCACCCCCAGGAATTTAGTGCTACCGACTCTCTCCACGGTTGAGCCGTCGATGGTCAGTGGGGGGTGGTCAACAGAGTTTCTCCTGAAGTCCATCACAACCTCTTTTGTCTTACCCACATTGAGGGACAGGTTGTTAGCACCACACCATTCAGCCAGCTGTGCCACTTCCTCTCTGTAGTGCGTCTCATCGTTGTTGCTGATGAGGCCTACCACAGTTGTGTCATCAGCAAACTTGATGATGTGGTTGGAGCTGGACTTGGCAGTGCAGTCGTGGGTCAGCAGCGTGAAGAGCAGCGGGCTGAGCACACAGCCTTGTGGGGCCCCTGTGCTCAGTGTGGTAGTGCTCGAGGTGTTGCGGCCGATACGGACTGACTGAGGTCTTGCAGTTAAAAGTCCAGGATCCAATTACAGAGGAGGTGTTAATGCCCAGCAGGTTTAGTTTGTGGATGAGCTGTTGTGGGATTATTGTATTGAATGCTGAGCTGAAGTCGATGAACAACATTCTTACATAGGAGTCTTTCTGTTCCAGGTGAGTAAGAGCTAGGTGGAGAGTGGTGGATATTGCATCGTCCGTGGAATGGTTTGAACGATATGCAAACTGGAATGGGTCCAGCATGCTTGGGAGACTGGACTTGATGTGATGCATGACTAACCTCTCAAAGCACTTCATCATGATTGGGGTCAGTGCTATGGGACGATAGTCATTCAGACAGGACACATGTGACTTCTTTGGTACTGGGATTATGGAGGTGGATTTGAGACACGTGGGGCGACTGCCTGGCTCAGCGAGATGTTGAAGATGTCTGTTAAGACATTCGTCAGCTGTGCAGCACAGTCTCTCAGTACACGTCCAGGTATGTTGTCAGGGCCCGCAGCCTTTCGTGGGTTAATCCTGGATAGGGTCTTCCTTACATCAGCTGGGGAGAGACAGAGTACCTGGTCGTTTGGAGATGTGGGTAGTTTCTGTGCAGGTGTGTCGTTCTGTATCTCAAATCGTGAGTAGAAGTGGTTGAGTGCCTCTGGTAGGGATGTGTCATCGTCACTGGCCTGTGGCGGGGCCTTGTAGTCAGTGATGGTCTGAATGGCTTGCCACAGGGTCCGAGTGTCTTTACTGTCGCTGAAGTTGTTGTTGATTTTTTTAGCATACTGATGTTTTGCCTTCTTGATGCCATGAGACAGATTGGCTCTTGCCGTTTTGAGGGCAGCTTTATCTCCTGATCTGAATGCTTCATCTCTGGTCTTTAGCAGCCCACGAACCTCTGCTGTCATCCATGGCTTCTGGTTGGCACGTGTGGTGATGGTCTTGGTGACTGTTACATCATCTATGCACTTTTTGATGTAAGCAGTCACAGTTTCAGTGTACTCCTGTAGGTCTGTGTGGTTGTTGTAGGTGGCCGCCTCTTTAAACATGTTCCAGTCTGTGTCCTGGAAGCAGTCCTGCAGTGCTGAGGTAGCATTTTCTGGCCATACCGTGATTTGCTTTTGAACCGGTTTGGTGAGTTTCAGAAGTGGTCTGTATGCTGGGATTAGCATAACAGAGATGTGGTCCGAGTACCCGAGGTGGGTACTCAGCTTTGTATGCATTTTTCTCTATTGTATAAACAAAGTCCAGTGTGTTATTTCCCCTTGTTGCAAAGTTCAACAACACAACTTTTAAAGGGATATTTCATTCAAAAATGAAAATTGTCATCATTCACTCACCCTTATGTTGTTCCAAACATTGGTAACTAGACAGTTAACAGGCCCCACTGATTTCCACAGTAACTTTTTTTCTCCTACTACTGTATGGAAGTCAATGGCTACTATGAACTGTTTGGTTATCAACATTCTTCAAAATATCTTTTTGTCTTCAACAGAAGAAAGAACTTCATACAGGTTTTAAAAAACATAAGGGTGCTTAAGGGTAAATGATGGTAGAACTTTAGAAATTTTGGGGTGAACTGTCCCTTTAAGTAAACATCTCGCATATCACAAAAGGTCTGTGAATCCATACCAGAAGTGGCAGTGCAGTGTAGCAGATAAAGGACAATCCTCCTCCAAATGGCCAGTACTGAAGCTGCGGTCACAGGGGCTGGCGATGAGGTTGCTAGCGGGCGTTCTCACTACTGGTTGCCTTCACAGCGAATCAGGTTTCTTGCCGCTAAATAAAAACATTTGAGATAAAAGACTAAATATAATATAAATATAAATTAAATCCGTACATACAAACAAATATGAATGAGAAGCAGAGCCTACTTTTTTTCCATTGCGTATGTTTATCTACGGCTGAGAGGAGAACGATCACATGAGCTCTACTGTCTTCTTTCCTATTGCTCCCGAAAGTCGCTCTTCATTTGCATAAAGTTGAATGATTCTGAACTTTGTCGCGTCGCTGGACACACCTCATCCAGTCGCCAACGGCCTCTGTCGCCGGAAATCGCCAGCTCTCCATTGAAATGAATGGGATCGTGTTGCTTTGTCGTTGAGTGTCGCTTATAGTGTGAACGGGGCTTCAGCTGGATCCTTGGTGAATCTGGAGTAGGATGGGGCTGACAAGTCCCAATAATGATTTTTTTATTTTTATTTTTTTAACCATTCCTTTAAACAAAATGTATTTAAATTGTACTGCCATTTGCCATTATGCACCATTTAGACAACATAAATTGTCAGCTTTGAAACTGTTAGTAATGATTGAAAATTTAAACATAAACCTAATGCATGACAATCTCATCAGAAAAATGTGAATCCCCAAAAGAAAGACAAAGAGGATTCACAAAAATGGACCCTTTCCATAGATATCATAGCTTGCTTTGTAAACACAACTGTAGTTAAAAAAAAAAAAGCCAATTTGTACACCACAATCAAACCTACCTTCAAATAATTTTCCCTGCAGCTGCATTTATCCTGATAAGACACATCTGAAGGTTGTGATGTTCCCCAGTGAATGAAATAAAGGACTGATGATGGTGACAAGTTCGATTTCTCTTTCTTTGTGCCACCTCAGAGGAAGAAAGACAACAGGAGGGGAAAAAAAGTTACTCACATTTTCTATCACTAGTGGGGAAATGTCTTACAAATGTACTTATAATGATTAGAATCATACTTAATACTACAGATATTAATCCCAGTGTGAGGTCTAGAAAAGGTTAAAATAGTCTCTGTGTTGGGTGCCTGTTTCCCCTGAAAAACGTGTGCTTGATTTAAAATGTAAACCAATATCTTATCATTAGCAGTTATCAATATTTGAAGAGGTGTAAAGAAAAATAAAAAAAATAAATAAAACAAAATCACACAGAAACGGTCATCGACACAACATATATAACATTTCTCAACTATCCTATAGATTCCAGTGTCTCTGAGTGTAAATTGTTTTCTCATTCACTTTACTTATTCCGATGCTCCTTTACTTCTCACGAGTTTGAGTTTTAAACTAATTTAGCTGTCATTAATACAAACACAAAGTAAACTCAGACGCTGCATTGAAATACATAACTTACTAGCCAGCGCTAATACACTAATCCCAATTATAGACTCTCACTTTGATTTCTTCTCACTCACATAAATCATGGACACAAAACATAACTTTACTATGGTTTGACTGAAAAATGTTTTGTTACCTGATATCGCCATGTTTGCAGGACCACATCCAGTCTGCCCCTTTCTCTGTGTTCGCACTCCAGCTTCTGTTCTCCATTGACATGCCACAACTCAAATTAATTTAAAATAAGACTTTAACAGGCACATAACCGGAACTGACCGAGTAATCTTGCAGTCAAATACATCACCAAACTGACGTATTTTCAAATTTACTAGTAAGAAGGCGTGCACTTTTGTCATTGGCCAGTTTCGTGGATGAAAGTCAGATTAACCAATCATGATGAGAGCAACCAGGCGAAACAACCAATTGCAATTGTTTCAGAGTGGTAACGAAAGTAAAGAGGTTTTTTTTATTTTTTATTTATTTATTTATTTATTTTTTATTATTATTAAAGAAACGTGCATTGTTTCATTTTTTTAGGCTGTATTATTTGATAAATTGGTCAAATAGTGTTCTGATGACAGTGTATGAATAAAAGTTCAATAATGCATGGTAAACTGTAGGCACACACACACACACAATTGTAAATACAGATGAGATTAAAACTGCATCCATTATAATTATTGTTACTAATGATAATAATTATATTTGTACATTTACATTTGGATTTTTGAAGAGGTGTTTTGATCAAAATATCATAAAATGCTAATAAATAATATATTAATGATCATAATAATTAAAGGCAGATATTTCTTGTTAATGACATGACATTGATTCAACAGATATTTTAATTGTTTTGTTTTTTGTAATGATTTGTTTTTGTTAAAATCATTTTTCAATGATTTGGCAATAAACTTTATATCAACATTGTGTCAACGTTAAAACAGCAACTGACATTATTTCAATCCTATTTCAACTTTGAAGGTCGGTCATGTGCCGACTAGACTGAAAAGAAAAGTCTGTACTGTTGGTCCAAAAAGAAAACTCAACACAAAACACAATATACTAACTGAATGAAAGGGCACTTCATTCTGAACTTCTGTATCATACTGCAAATAGAATTTCTGGATTTACATTGGATTTTCCCATCAGAAACATGAATTTCCATTCTATCTTTCTTCGCTTGGGCTATTTCATTATCTGTTACTAACCAACTGACCATAAAATTCTGGAGTACTTCTGTGGAATCAGGCAGCTGTTGCTAGGGGTTTGAGTTCTGCATCTCAAATCCACTATAATCCCATTAGTTTGATAGATAATTAGCCTTCTTTAACCCGTTCCTCATATTGCACAATGACCGTTTTCTGGATATTTTGAACCATTTAGATTTTGAAATAACTATATGGAGATAAGCATGTGCTTTGCAGGCCATTGCTGATGGCACACTGGGTTTATAGGTTTAATTTGGTTTGAATATTCCAGGGCTCTTCAACTAATGACTCGATCATGAACTCTTCCAACAATCCTAAATGTACTGTTGAGTTTAGTTCTATCTCTAACCAAACACACCAAACAAGCTAATGTAGTGTCTTCCGTCTCTTTCTGAAGAATTACGCACAGTCTTGAAGTTTGATTCCAGAAGAAAAGACTTTATTATCTATACAGCGAGAATAAATTCGAGATCCTTTCTGCAGAAAAGTCTCTCGATTGTCTCTGGGCTTTGGTATATATACACCAGTTTAAGGCGGGTTTCCTATACATTAGAAGCCCCTCTCATGTATACCCTTCTACATTTCGCTTGCGTTTGCAAACCTCTCTCTTCCTTGGGAGCTGAGACTTCCTAGACTTGTTATGGTAAAGGAAAAAGCTCCCCTATATTTTTCCAGATGTTTCCTGTTTATACATTTTAGCCACATAGGCACTTTTAACACAGAGGCCTTTAGAACATAATAGAGGATTAAAAAGGATATATAAATGGCAAGATTCACCTTGATTATACTTGATTAATACAGATCATTAACAATAAAAATCTTCTTCTTTCCTCCCTTTGAGACTTTATTAAGTCTCACAATTATATGTCTACCCAGAGTGCTACTTCATAATTTAGTCCTTTCCATTAACACTATTTAGTGACTAAATAAGTCACACAGTCTTATCATCAATGACTAGATGATGCAGCAGCACTCTGGAGGAAAATCAGAACCAAACGTCTCTCTTCACTTGACTAAGAGAGAGTAAAAGATTCTGTCTCCTTTCCTTTTATCATATAGAAAACAATGTTATAAGCATGAGCGTGTATTTGGTTCAGCGCTTGCCTGTGGTTGTCACAGTTATGTATATTAAAACATAAAAATACAATCAAAATATAATACATTGAATATCCCAAGAAAAATAGTTTGGATCCGTTGATCTTCAGCCCAGATACCTTGCGCATCGTAGAGGGCCATCCATGGGCATAGGTTGTGCTAGTTCTTACACCCAGAATTCGGCTCTTCTTTACACCTCTTCTTCATAGTCATCAGAGTCGCTGGAACTGTCCTCCAAAGTTTGTTCATCTGAGATCAGCTTGTTTAGCAATCCTTCATAATACTCATCCAAGTTCCTTTCTGTGATTATTCGTTGGTTGTTTGGGACTTTTATCATTTCCATTTGTTTAACAGTAGCATTGACGACCAATGTTCTTAGTATAGGTAATACACAACAAAATAATAAACCTCCTATTAATATGGCAACTCCTAAAAACATTCCTAGTTTAGCAAATCATGCTCCCCAAGCTCCTAACTTTAGATCAAACCAATCCCATATTGTATTTTAAGTTTTTCAATTTGGTCATTACTTCAGTGAATGCTCTTTCTGGAGCAGTATTATTTGGTAAAAAAGTACAGCATTGATCCCCAAACATAACACAGACTCCTCCCTTTTCAGCTAACAAATAGTCCAAAGCTATTCTGTTTTGCCATGTCATTCGGCTCGTTGCATCCAATTGCTCTCCATATGCATTAGGCATGTGATGATCATCAGATATCTTTCCACTTTTCTGCTTCCTCTCACAAAAGAATGTGAGCTCCTTGCTTATCTCTTTTTGATTTGTCATCAGTTTGCCCTTCATCTTGTGTCACTTGTCTCTCCTCGTCACTTTCTCCTGAGTTGTCCACTTGTCTGTTTCCTTCTCTTTCCACTTCCTCTTTTCCATTTGTTGGCTCCCAAGTATTCTGATCGTCTCGTTAGCTGTCCCATCATTCATTCCATCTTCACCAGGGTGACTCTTTGCGAATCGTTGCAATGGTCTTTCCCTGGCAAGGGAGGGTCGTTACTAGCACGCCCTTCATCCCTCACTTCATGCTGTGTGGGGTTGTTGAAGCTGGTTGGCGTATTTTAAGGTGAGAGATGTGGACCTGGGTGACACTTAGCAACTATTTTGCTGATCAATGCAAGATTCTTCCTTGAGGCCATAACTGCACACTCACTGGTTCTTACTGGTGGAGCAAACCATTCCTGGGCCTTGATATAACTGCTGTCACCTGTAAATGGAAACTTTCAGAGGTTTTGTTAGTGATATCAAGCATGCTCATTTGCTCATCCGGATAGTTATCCTTCTTGGTGTGACCTGTGGAAGTCTCATGTGGGTTGAGGGCTGTCCTGGCCCCATTTTTGAGCTCTCACAACTCCATTGCTGTTAATAAAATGAGTATACTATTTTCTATAATATAATAAAGAATTTGGTTTTACGCAGTTATCTGCATCCTTACAATTTTTTCAATTCATTTCAAATTTATTCCTAACAATTTACTAATTCAGTTATCTCTTTGTTTTATAAACTGAGTTCCACTATATCACTAGATAATTTCCTAGGCCTATCTAGCTCAGTAGTGTTGGCCTTTTGACCTGGAAAACATTCAACCCACTTTACGTTAACAGTCAGAAAGGCAATATTTTATCCTTTTGAGACAGAATCAGCTCCATCATGTTATGCTGAAAAGAAAGTTAGATGTGGGGTGGACAGAGCAAGCTTGCTTGCTTTGCCTTCCCATGTAATGCGCTGCGCAAGTGTGGCACTGTTTTTCTTTCTGCCACAACAATAACCTAGGTATTGACCAGGAAACTTAACCGAATTCATCCATGGTCTTTAGTTTACTGGGCGTTCTTTGCCCTGTGGGCCCACATACTGTATTAAAATCTGCATACAGCCGTTTGCCAAAATAATTGATTTGCCTCAGTGTCTCGTCAGACACCTTCTTTCACTCCATACACCATCATCATTCATACTTTTTCACACCCCCTTTTTGGCCCAAAACATATTTTGTCTTGAGATTTCAGCTGATTGTGAACTGAATGGTTTTAGTTGTGGAATGCTACGGATTCTGAATATAACATGAAGTTTTTTGTTACACTCTACTGAGCGTAGACCTGGTAGCATTCGACATAGTGTCTAAATGTCATTATGCAACTGGACAACGTCAGTCACTATAAGGTTTGCTTTAACACTGCCGTATAAACCTCCTTTTTCTTTTTCTCAAACAAAATCTAATAGATGAATTGGTTTAGAATAATTGTCTTAGGCATTGTGCAGTTGAGAGAGCCAATTGTAATTTCTCAAATGCCACTTGTTTAATTTAAAGTTTAGTCATATTTTTTTGTTATTGCTCATGAGCTACTTTTGAGATGAGGATTAGAGATCTCTGCATAATTTAGGATCCATGGCCATCAACATTTCTATCTTGTTATCCCCAGTGATGGCAGCATATGTGATTTCATGATTTTGGATCCTTGGCGTTTTTATTATGATTTTATGCAATCTAGCCCTAGAAAATTGCCATTAAACAAAATGGAGTGACCAATATTTTTATTTTATCAGCCATATATTTTTCTATTAGACATCTGTCTACTTTTTTTCTTTCCCACAGAGATCAGCTTTGTTGTCAATAATTCAGTTGTGCATTTTTCCCTCGTTGGTTAATGAAATAGCCCTCACTATGCCAAATCCAGCTCGATTTTTTTTTTTTTTTTTTTTTTATCTGATTGGTGAGTCAAGCACCTACTTCTGTCTGTCAAAATTTCTTATTTCTTAAGACATAAGGCTGGACTGGTACCTATTGAAAAGCAGATTCAGAATGTTAGTTAAAACACAGAATTCAAAGAACTGCTGTGAGACCAGTGAATAATCAAGATCAAAATTAGAAACAGTCTCTAAAGTGATCAAATAAATGTGCTTCACCTGTGCGCACAATGGGAAGGGATGGAAGTGCTTCTGGTTAGATCATCAGTTTGTTGAAGCTGTTTAGCTGTTGCACTGGGTTGTCAATCTGTGATGGCACTCAAAGGCCTGATGTTGTGGTGTATGATCTCCGTTGTTTCTTTGCCTCTCCTCAGTCTGGCTTTTGATTGTTCTTGCCAGAGTTTTGCATTTCAGGATGTTCTCTTCACACTCAGGAAAAGTCTCAAGTGAAAGATTCACCTTTTCCTGCTTTAAGTCAACCTTTCTCCATGCAATAGTGTTCACTCCTCTTTTCAGCGGGTAGCTGAAAATCCATCAGCCCCTCCCCCTTCTTCTCTCTACAGCTGTCTTTGCTTCTTCGCCACTTTGTTAGACAGACTCCATTTCTTTGTCAAGGCACTGATCCAGAAGCCATCTGAAATCTTAACACTCAGAGACTGCATTATTCAAACTGCACCTTTGTAAACTGTGACCAAATTGTGTCTGAGCAATCGGCTCTTCATCTAATTTTCACTTTTCAACCATCTCTTTCTATGGCCCTTTAATAAAAAGGTAAAAATAAGTAAATAAATAAAATAAATAAAACAGGTAATCTGGTTAAAAACAGCAGTTTCCTCATTCTATTTTAGTAAAGCAAGTTCTTCGTTGCAGAAAAATAGCAAGCAGTTTTTTCTTTGCAAAATGCAGAAAACAGCAGTAATCTACCTTTATTATGTATTACAATTAAATAAAAGAATCCTTTCTTTTACAACAGTATGTATGGTAACTTAAAGACATCTATCATTATTTTTCTTCTATATTTGCATGGTTCAGAATAATCTAGTAATGTTGAATGGATTTTCCCAACCAACATAAAAATAATTCCTCTTATTTAATTTAATTATTTAATCAACAAATTCCATTATTTTTAAATATCCTATAGCTTTTGATTCAAAATTTCTATGAACTTGGTCACCCAATCTTGCTCTCATTCAACATTGCACTACACAAGTTATATTTAGTTAGCTCAAACTCAAAACTCTGAAACTCTGTAATGGATTAACCTTCATACTGTCTCCCAGGGACAACAAGATACACATTTTAGAAGTCTTTAGTTTTAAGCACGTGCAATAATTTTATTCATCTATTAACATAATATTAACATTAAATAATAAATGTATATCTTATTTTAATTAATCTATTATTATTTCAATAATCGGCAAAGTCTATATCTTGGAATACTTTTTTTTAAAATAACATTCATACAAGTCCCTTTATTATGTTTATTTATTTATTTAGGGCTTATTCTTTCATTCACTCCTTCTTTGGTGTGACAAAAGCTGCGGCCGTTCTCCACTAAAACAAAGGCACGCTTCTCTCCTCCAACCCAATCTGAATTTATTTGTTTTCTTATTCACTTTCAGTCTTTCACACCCACATGCATTCGGACACGGACACAGTTTCAAACATTCTTCAAAACAAAACAAAGCTTTTTTTTTTCCTCGAGTATTCACCTGCTCCAGAATACTTGTTTTCTCACTGCATCCCTCTTTATTCTCTCTTTCTCAGTAAAAAAACAAGATTCTGCCAGGAATTTTCATGCCTACCTAAGCTGACCTCTGACCTCAATCAGAGCGGTATCCGTAGGTCTCGCGCGCTCACTCCCTCACATAGGCCCAGATTTAATAAACACAGACCATTGCTAGCAATGTAAAATCTGCCTGCACTTTCTAATTCTAGTTCAAGTTACTTATCAAGGCCTTAAACAGTAAACCAGATAATGCATGCAGTTATTTCGTCTGGAATAAAACTCCCTTTTATATTTTCTTTTCTTTAAATTTTGAATTTTGGAAGAGCTAAATTTAAGTGTCTTACCACCCAGAGCAGACTGGCAAACATCACAAAATTATATAAGCAAAAATGCTTACCTGTGGCCACTTTTTTTTGTGCTGTTCGTCAAAATTCTGCTCCAAGCGGTCGTCCACTCTGCTGCTCTGTTCCAGTCCCTGTTCGGGCGCCAATTGTAGTGTCTTCCGTCTCTTTCTGAAGAATTACGCACAGTCTTGAAGTTTGATTCCAGAAGAAAAGACTTTATTATCTATACAGCGAGAATAAAGTCGAGATCCTTTCTGCAGAAAAGTCTCTCGATTGTCTCTGGGCTTTGGTATATATACACCAGTTTAAGGCGGGTTTCCTATACATTAGAAGCCCCTCTCATGTATACCCTTCTACATTTCGCTTGCGTTTGCAAACCTCTCTCTTCCTTGGGAGCTGAGACTTCCTAGACTTGTTATGGTAAAGGAAAAAGCTCCCCTATATTTTTCCAGATGTTTCCTGTTTATACATTTTAGCCACATAGGCACTTTTAACACAGAGGCCTTTAGAACATAATAGAGGATTAAAAAGGATATATAAATGGCAAGATTCACCTTGATTATACTTGATTAATACAGATCATTAACAATAAAAATCTTCTTCACTAATCACAGTGTTCAAAATTATTTGTGAATTAGAGACAGGTGTGTTTGTTGAAATTAAAAGTATGCTATACACCGGCCCTCCAGGTCTGGAGTTGCCTTTTCACCTTATGAAGCCCCGCCCCTTTTTAGTGCTGTGTTTGCCATCTTGTGTGATCAGACAGATTTATAAATGAACCGCTTGTTTTAAAATCTTCCTGGTCAACTGACATTTGTCAAGACATTTGCTTTAAACATTACAATGTTTACGATAACTCTACAATACATAAAACCACTTTACCAGCTAAATAACTTACACAGCGATGCCATTGAACTTGTGCGGTAGCTCTGTATATTTCTAAGACAATATTCTGAAGATGGTGACGCGCTTGTTTATCTAGAGAATAAAGTCAATACTGTACTCACATAGATCCCAAACACACTGCCCAATCTGTATCTATTTGTGTACAGCCTAGGGCCCATGTAGTCAGCCTATATATGATTTGTTGATTATGATTATGTTTGCTCATGTCTTATCCAGAATGCTTATGTCTTACCCAAGAGGGCCCCATATTAGTGATCTTCGATAGTTCGGATCTTACTGACTCTTTCCTTTGATCTCGTTCATCAAAATTAACAAATCTTTATTTAAGTCGTTTCAATCATTTAAGTGGCGTTACATATTATATTTTTACCAGCCAAATTCCCCGAACACATCCACCTACACAATCTTGATCATATTCCAAATTAGGAAATCATTATAATGCAGCCAAATATACTTTATGGGGAAGATAAATAATTACTTTACCTTCAAAGTCTTTCATTCATTTGTCACATGACAGACATAATGAACAGATCATTCATGAATGACCCATCACTACCCCATATGTATTTCCCCATTCACAACCCATACAGAGATTACCCATGTGGGTACTACCTTAAGCCCATGTAGCCAACCTATACGGGACTGATTGTGTTTGCCCATGTCTGACCCATATAGTTTGGCAAAGAGGGCTCCGTACGTCTTTCCCCATTCAGAACCCATATAGAGTTTGCCTTTGTGGGTGCTACCTTGGGCCAGTGTAGGCAACCTATATGGGAATGATTGTGTTTGCCCATGTTTTAGCCATATGGTTTGGCAAAGAGGGCCCCATATGCGTTTCCCCATTCAGAACCCATATAGAGGTTGCCTTTGTGTGTACTACCTTGGGCCAGTGTAGGCAGCCTATATGGGAATGATTGTGTTTGCCCATGTTTTACTCATATGGTTTGACCAAGAGGGCCCCATTTGCATTTCCCCATCAGAACCCATATAGAAGTTGCCTATGTGGGTGCTACCTTGGGCCAGTGTAGGCAGCCTATATGGGATTGATTGTATTTGCCAACGTCTAACCCCATTTGTGTTGCCCATTTCGAGCCCATGCACTCATTTCCCATTTGTGACCCAACTAGGACCCACATAGGGAGCCCATCTGTTTTTGACCATGTGGGACCTACTTAGCTGACCCAAGTGGGCCCCAGATAAGATGCCCATTTTGGGACCATGCCCACTTGGTACCCATGTAGACCCAACATAAACCATGTGGGGCCCACATATACATGTTGGTTGGGTTTGGGGGGACGCCTCTTGAAAATACGTCGTAAATCCGATAACAGCCGGCAGGGGGTGACCTAATACCACAAATCTTTAGTAAGGTACATGACACAACGTTCATTTGTGAAATAGTATTCATTGTGAATTTGTGTTTAAACATAAATGACTAGTATTCTATAAATATTGCGATTATTCGTACATGCATGCATAAAGGAGCGCTTTTATCATTTACATTTAAACGCCGGTTTCGCACCGGTTTACATAATTTACCTGACGGTATGATATAGATTTACGCTACATTTAAAACAGAAACTCTGGATACATTTTATATTTAGACTCCTACTTATCGCTCGCGGCCGCCATATATTTATTCGGACTCTGGCTTTCCTGATTCTCATCAAATCCATCCCGCGCAATTCATCAGACGCATGTTAGTTAGCCGGCTGCATCTTCATCACTTTACTTAACACAGTTGGAGGTGTTTCACCGATGGGATGAAACATCTTTTACATTTTCTTTTACAACTTAATTGCTGCAATGTTAGCATATCCCTAGCATGTAGACGCATATTGTCCCTTATCTATGCGCGTTTGAACGCCGCGGGTGATTTTAACAGACGAAAAGTCAAAGTTCGGGATATCTGTTTATTGACCTCGCGCGATGTGAACCATCTGTTCAAACGGCCGTTTGAAGTAGGTCTTATGTATTTCTTACAACGGTAAAGTTCACGGGGGTTTCTATTTGCGTTATATTACGTATAGACCTACATCATAATATGTTGCAACAATGATCAAAGATCGTATAAAGAAATAAATTATGTGAAATTAAGTAAATTAAACGTCATTTTCCTACGCCATAGACCGTCTTATTAAAACAATCATCTTTGGAGATCCTCTATTTATTTAAACTTTATCACCTTCTTTATCTACCTCATTACATCCTGAACATCGGTTTGAAGACGTATTCGAATAGATTATAATTTGTTATAAATACTCATTTCTCAACTTTACCTAACTTTTAACTTAACCAGCTATGTGTCATAAAATCTTCAAAAGGGACATACATCCTTTGTCAAAAGTTTAGACTTAAAGTTCACTGTCCGGTCAAAGTTCATACTAGCAGGCTCATGTCATAAAATGGTTAACGTGTATGTCGTTTGATCAATGAACAGCAACACCAGGGTTTACGATGCCAGATCCCCTCAAAAACTCGTTAGATTGCAAATGAGTTGCGTCTCCAGAAACACCTTTAGATGTTTTACAACGATCCTCTTGATCTGATACGGTCGCGTCATTAATCATACGTCCAGACACACGGTGTCATTCTCATTTCGTAGCACCGCGTGAGACGAAATATTTACATTTCGCGCGATAATGTAAAACGTTTAGGCATCTAATTACTTCTGAAAAATCCCAAAACATTTGCTTTCATTCCGGTTTCCGCTCACATGCGCGTGTATGCGTTTTGACTATAGCTCCAGAAGTTTTAAGATTGACAAAATCAAAGAGTAAATAAACATATTATACTACTAAAATAAAATAACACAAGACAAACAACATTTTCCTGCGGCTTCAGAGGTGATTTTTATAAGAAAAGGCTGTGTAACCTAATTTTAAAAGTGAAAAAGTTTGGGTAATGTTAATAACTTGATAAAATATCAATAACTTGATAAAAAAAATAGAAGAGTAAATAAAGGAATTACTAAATTAAGTGCGAATAACTAAAGTAAATAAAATAAGCAACATTTCCCTGCGGGTTAGGTAGGCCTATACTGTTTGTTTAAAAGGAAAAGCCTTATTTTAAAATGAAAATCTTTAGGATGAGTGCCGCATTGTTTCATTAATTAAGAAATGCTAAAGACTTATTTAAAATAACATTCGTTCTAATGTTAAAACATTACTTTAATTCTTTGCATCGGTCTCTCCTTACGCTGTTAGGGGCAGGCAGTAGGCGTGGTCTGGACTCAGCGGCGTAAAGCCATTCTGAGTTTTGACGTGCTAGTGTGCGGTTATCTGACGGATGGGCTGCTCTTTTTCTTTTGTTTAATTTTTGTAACAAGATTTTGACTTTTTACTTAACGTTCGCTTCAGATGCTTTTTTTTTTTGTTTTAGAATACGTAAGATAAGTCAGATCTATTTGCTGTAACTTGTGAGAAAAGCTACCTTTTAATCTGTAATGATAGAATGTTGTAAAGTACCTTAACATTCGCTTCTGATGCTTTTTTTGTTTTACAAGACGGGTAAGAGGAGTCAACATTATTTAACTTTGTAATGTTATGCTATTGTTTTAACTAAGGTGTCCGATGCTTTGTTTGTTTTAAATAAACAAACACGTACACTTCTACTTTTTATTTAACTTAAAACATTTTTAAACTAGTTAGAGTTCGTTACAACAACACTAGCAAGTCGTTGCTCATTTTACGTATGTTTTTTGTTGATATGTGTGCGTGAAAAACTCTAATAAAAACTTCCCTTTGTCCCGTTTAACACGGTTTCACAATTTAAAGTTTAAACACATAATAGTCTTCAATGGCCCACACAAAAACACGGTTCCCAAAACATTCATAAATACCTTAGGATCACTGGACAGTAAAAACAGATGCTCATTTAGATGGGTGGGGGTGGACAAAACAGGTGTCCAGTTTGGGTGGGTGGGAGGGTCTTATCTTTATGAGAGGGCAATAAATCAAACTTTTTGACATTAGGCACACTGGGATCTCTCTAGCAGGGGAGGTAGATGGAACTATGTAACCTTGTTTCAACGCCTCCTTAATGTACTCCTCCATGGCCTTCTGTTCGGGCGGTGAAAGTGGGTAAATTCTCCCGTGTGGTACTGGTTCACCCGGTATGAGGTCGATAGCACAGTCCCATGGCCGGTGCGGTGGTAGCTGGGCAGCCTTCTTTGGACAGAAGACGTCATTAAAGTGGGCGTAGCAGGTAGGGATGTCCACAGATGGCTTCTCTATGGGGCTCTCAATGGACGTAGAGTGAACCGGAATTCGAACGGGATCTTGGGATGTTGGAGATGGACGTCTTGGGAAACAGTGAGGGAAGCAACTCTCACCCCACTTTAGGACTTCTCCTGTCCTCCAGGATAGATGGGGGTTGTGCTGCACCAGCCACAGGCGCCCGAGAATGATGTCTGCAGTGGAACCCTCCAGAACCAATAGATGCATTTCCTCCTGATGTAACTGCCCAATTTGCAGGCCGATGGGACCAACACTCTGACGGACGCAACGTCTTGTTAGCGGTTGCCCAGTTATTGACTGGACCTCGTAAGCGGTCTCCGTAGTCGAGGTCGAGAGTCTGAGCTGCTTGACGAGGTCTCCTGAGATGAAATTCCCCACAGAGCCGGAGTCGAGAAGGGCAGTAACTGAAATCATACAGGAGCCAGCAGTAAGGTGCGCGAATGTAGATAGAGGGTTCAATTTCTGGAAGTGAGGGCGGATGGTACTCACCACGGCTCGCAGGGGTCGAAGAGGGCACTCCAGGATCCTGTGCCCGTTATCGCCACAGTACAGACACGATCCTTGGGTAATTCAACTCTGCCTTTCTTTCAAGGATAAGTGGTTGGAGTCAGTCTTCATTGGTTCTGGAGGGTCACTGGTCTCTGGCTGATGGGGAGGAGGAGATGCAATGGCTATGGAGGTTTCTGTATTGCAGGTTTGAATGCGATTAGAGCACCGAATGGCCAGCTGAATAAACTTCTCCAAACTGTAAGTATCGTCGTAAGTGGAGAGATGTACTGTAGGTGAAGAGATGGGTTGAGCCCTTGTCGAAATGCGGTTAGGAGAGAGGGTTCATTCCACCCACTGGCTGCGGCGAGGGTACGAAATTGGAGAGCATATTGATGAATAGGCATTGTACCTTGTCGCAGTCGATAGAGCTTCTCTCCCACCGTCGAGTCTCCAGGGGAGCTGCTGAATACTTCCCGGAAGTGATGAAGACAATTTGAAAAAGTTTGAGTAGCGGGTCCAGCCTGGTGAAGAATGGTTTCCACCCAGCGGAGTGCGGGTCCAGTTAGAGAGGTGACCACAAAGGCGATCTTGGACTGGTCATTTGGGAACATATGGGGGTGAAGGTCGATGGTGAGGTTGCATTGTAAGAGAAAGCCATTGCATTCCTCCGCCGAGCCAGAGAAGGGCGCTGGTCTGGCCATGGGACTGGCGAAGACAATTTATTTAGACAGGGATGAATGACAATGCAATAGATGAGGAGCGGAGGCTGAAGAAGACACACACACACTGATCTCTTTTCCAGGGACGAGGAGAGGGGTGTTTGCAGATGCACGGATCCGGGGATGACGATCTAGGAGGAGGAGAGGAACACAAGGAGTAGGAACAGAAGGTAAGGTCTTTGAGGTAAGTAACAAGTAAAGGATATCGTTCTTTGTCTTTTAGCAGGTCGCTTGCTGAAGAGTCCACGTCGTGCTGACGAGATCAGACGGTGAGTGTGTGTGGTGATGGGGCTTTTATCCTCAGTGCTGGTGATGAGCGGATGAGGTGCAGGTGGACGTGATTAGTATTCAGGTGAGGTGGAACGTTGTGATTGTTGGAGAGTTGGGCCTGGCCGATCCGTGACATGTACGTAAGCATCTACAATGTGTGCATGTGCTAAACATCTTTGTTTCTCCACTTCTGTCATATTTATTTGATGTAATGCAAACATATTTTGAGAACTATGATGTTCCACGCTTTTGTAAAGGTTATAGAAAGAATTCAAACATAATCTTTACATAGGAATTATCTTTGTGCAAAGCAAATTGACAAAAAATCATTGAATTACAAAATGCAAAAATGTATACATCATTTAAGAAAAATTGCTATAATGCATACAGAAATCCTCCTCTTGATCTATTGTGACTGACATTTTACTAAGTCAGGCGATCAGGATTATGGACGACGCGGCTCACATTGTGTTTGTTGGACTGTATATGTCACTACTATAACTGTACTGTAGGTGAGGCCTTCTCTCTGAGAGCCATCAGCATTCAGTATTTATAGAAATAAATGAAAATTAAGAAAATTTCTTGAGAGTGTTTGACTAAGTCGGTATTTCTTTTTAGGACGATTATTCATCTATTTGATGTGAGACCCCATTAAGTATCGACACAAAAATTAAGGCGTGCTGTTTTACACTTACAACTGAATTGACATAGCTTACCATTGTGCTCAAAGCTACACAGTCAGTAAAGTTTGAGGTTGTACACAATCTTGAAAAAGGATAAAGACACAAAATATCAAGGAATTTTTTAGTGCTCTCTATGTAACTCAAGTCACTAAGTAAATATCATATGAATACAGAAAACCCACTCATTATCTTCTGGGTATATTTTTGTAAATGTTGTTTTAAATTACTTTTTTCTCACGCCACTACATCTAGAGCTCTTGTTCAGATGTGCACCTTTTATTTGTCGTACTCGTTTCAACATTTCCACTTGAGATTGAAGCGTAGGTAATGTGACTGCAATTAAGAACCATGACATTATACTACATTCCCTTTGAAAAGGTTATAGACATAGTCGTTTATACAGGAAATATGTTTGCACAACAGAAATATGTATCAGTATAACATATACCTAATACTGAAATCCTCTCTTCTAAATTTGTTAAAGTTTTAATGCTGATTTTGATGGCCTACCCCGATAGCTGATACCACTCTATACTTTTTCATTGTTTTTAGATGAAGACTATTCTCAGAATCTGGTCAATCATGTCGCGAGTGTTTGCAGGAAAATGTGAACAAATACATTATAAGAAAATAAAAGGATAGTCCTTCTACAAGAGATTGTTTAAACTGAGATTGTGATGTACTGTAGAGCTTTTTCTGGTTTGTCTACTAAGCGGCCACGAGACAGTATGAAAATTGTTGTGTTTTTTTCTTTCTATGATTTGTTCGTGTTCATCATATTCGTCAATATTTATGTGGATTTCCTTGATTTAATAAAATATTTAACAAAACGTTTGGGTAATGTGTGTGAATATAGAATGTGGCACAAGGATCTTTGAAAATATTTTATCCTAAAATATCCATGTAACACTCGGAATCATTTAAGATTGAGCATAATAATACAATTAACACATTAACATTTTACAGGAGATGTGAATGTGAGTTCTTGGCTGATTTGTACATTATTAAATTAAAATAATTATATTAGAAATTGTCATGAACTGAAGGTGTAAACAAAAACACTGTGCATTTAACAGCAAGATACTTTTAACGCCTTGTTCACAAGAAAAACATAAGATTGTTTAAGAGGTGATCATTTCACTGAATGTATCAAAGCATCCGATGTTTATTACTACTGAAGGCGCCACATCCTTGGTTGTTTCACACCTACAGGCCCTACCTACATTCAGAATTTGGTATTTAAATAAGGTTTAGCGGCCACATAGTTAATCGGAGAAGACATTGCAGTCTCCTGTCACAATGGCTGCTGCTGTTCCAAACAGTCTTGAAACATCTAGAAGAATGATGTGTGTACCACCGCCAAGAAGTTCTGTTGAAATGAGAGAGGAGCTGACTTTACCACCAAGGAAAAATCAAGGGAAGAGCCTAAGAAAGGTTCTCATTGAAGATGAAGATATTGTGAAACAAGATTTCACTGTGTCTTGTGATCGTGTGGGGAGATTTGTGTTTGACAAAGAGTTGCAGATTGTGAAACTCTACGTTTTGGAATCTTACGATGAATATACATCCGAATGCTCCTACCTGCTTTTAACCGCCATAGACTGGACATACTTCTACAATCAAATTTGGAAAAACTTTATTATGGATAATAAAATTTGGTACAATTTCCAGTGGGATGGTACAATGCCTGGCATGAGATATAATGCGAGCAAGCTGCCAGACTACATATCCATATCATCCTGTTGGAACAAAACGCTTCATGACCAAAATTATCTTATGCTGGTAAATAAACGTCGGGAAGACTCTGAAACAAACTGTTTGTCTCAAAGCAGCGATGAGTCTGACTCTGATGAGTATGATCGAGACCCTTTCGAATGCTGCAAAAAGAGTCTATATTTCGAGCAAAGCGACCAACATACTCTCACAGAATTCCGTGTAATGTTCACGGACTTAACCTCCGAATCTGTGGTGGCATCACGGAATCGCCGAAAATTCTGTGATGGGCTCACAGAAAAAATTCCGTGATGGGCTCACAGAAGTGATACCAATGTAAGTCAGTGACAGGCATCAGCCGTGCTCCACGCACGGAAACCTTAGCATCAATATGCCGACGCGATACTGGGAAATTTATCGTCATCATTATTGTTCAGAACTGGGTAGGTTTAGGGTAGGGGTGGGGTCAGGTACTCCAGTGAAAGTAGAACTGCATCGGAGTCACTCTTTTTACGTGGTCCGATGCAGCGCTGGTGTTGAACCAGTGAATCCGTGCATGGACCACGGCTGATGCCTTCTGTGAGCCCATCACGGAATTTTCGGCGATTCCGTGATGCCACCACAGATTCAGGGTTAATTAAGTCCGTGAACATTACACGGAATTCTGTGAGATCAGGTTGAAGCGACGTACCTGTGTTAAACACCATTTTTTCAAAGATAGACGAGCTGTTTCAGTCAAGTTAAATTTATTTTAAACCGAATAATCAGTCTGTGTATTCAGTATAATCTTTCATCAATCAAAATATGATTTTGCTTCGCCGGTCAAAGCAAATCCCTAACCAGGCTCCTTGAGTGCAACACCCCCCCCATCTCAACAACCAACCAACCAACATCCGAAATGTAGAAACAAGACATTTCCCCCAACAATTTATTTCGCTCGAATGTACAGAAGATCCGCCACTACTTCCTTGTGACTACAGCTACGCTACATCCCCTCTGAGCAAAGACTGTCCTCATAAACTCTGCAGTTATCACAGGCTATCTTGACAGCACGGTCAACGGAGCTACTGAAACATCTTGATGATCAAAACATTATCTACAGTATATGGACCAACAGAATCAGCTCCAACAATCCAATTTGTCTGAGCCTGGGGCACTCTGCAATTTTTCAATTAATAAGGCTTCGACGGATCTGAACCATAAACCGGAAATTGAAGCTGAAATTGGAATTGCACAAGGCCTAAACAGTCGGTCCAGATTCTAGGAAACGGCGACAACATTCTATATCGATTAGGGGACAAAGTGTTACAGAGGAGGCTCCCGTACCGTCTCCTCCGCACCACCAGAGGGAGCCTTCTCCCGAATATTAGTATTCCTTCTTGCCTCATATCTGGGATTGATTGCACTCCACACCTGCACCTCATTTACACACACACAAAAGCCACTCACACACACCTCTCCTTGCGAAGTCTTGATTTGCCCTGGCTGTCATCGCTGAGCGTTGTTACCCGTGTTTGTTTTATTACCTTTTGATCCGGACTGTTATCCTGTCTCTGATTGTTCTCTGCCTGCCCCGACTCAGATTGTTTCACTGGACTCTGATTCTAGCTGCCTGCCTCGACTCCCTGCCTGACCCTCGACTCCGTCTCAGTCTTGTCTCCTTTGCCCTGTTTGCTGCTGTTTACTCCGCCTGTCTGATTATTCTCAATAAAGCTGTAAAATGGATCTCGCTGAGTCTGATGAATCACAACACAAAGTTTATCTCTTGGAGAGAATTGAATTCTGAAAAGGATGTCTAACGCTGCGCAAAAGCTGATGGAGCGCGACCGGAGTTCTGGTGCCGCTGCGGATGATCAGCTGAGGTGCGGCTGCCCTGTGGGTAAAACGTGTCACGTGACTGGCTTCATAGACTTTGTTCAAACCGCATTACCAAGGACAGGTGATCAAACGGTCATCGAGCATGCTTGCGATCCGAATCATGATTGTACGGGGGATACCAAGCATGTAAAAAATCTCAAGAACGAAATGGAAGTTGTAAGAAGCCTGAAAAATAACCTATGGCCTGATTTGACTGGCATGTTTAATTACAGCAAAGAGCCAATCTGTTTAACCATCAAAGAAATTCTGGATGTGATGACTGAACGTAGGGATCAGATGGGAATTCACGAGGTGATGAATTCGACGAGATGAGTGAAATTGTTGAATCTCTGGTCAATTTCATATTACACAAAAACATATTGGCCGTCAGAGATTTTCTTTGCTGGCTAGACCACTGTGTGTAACAGTGATTTGATCATTTTCTTCACTACTTCAATGTATGAATGTATATTCATCAATATATTGTTAAAAATAAAAGGTTGAATCACTCGATATTGTTACGGGGCTGACGAGACGAGAGGCGTGCGGATCCATTTGTAGACTTTATTTGGTAACAGAGACGTGGTCAAACAGGCAGGGTCAAACAATGGCAGACAGGTATATGTAGGCAATGCAAAGAGTTATCTGAAACAGGCGTGGGTCAGGCGACAGCGAACAGTATCAAGAGGGCTAGACAAGAGAGCCAATCCAAAACGTGAGCGATAGTCCAGGCAGGGGAAAACACAATCCGACAAAGGCTAGGCTAGGCAAGGCAAGGCTAGGCAAACTAATAGGGCTCTGTAGGGCAGCAATAATGTGTACAATACTCGGCAACGAGGGAGAGAATGTCCAGGGTTGAAATAGTGTGTGTGATTAGTGATGCTGTGTGATCAGGTGTGCGTGTGATTAGTGCAATGAGTGATTGGTGACAGCTGTGTGCGTGTGATTGGTGAGATGGCTGATGGGAAATGCAGTCCATGTGATGTGAAAGTCCATGTGGTGAGCGGGTGACCTCTAGTGGTGAATGAACGGGAGTGCAGATCAGATTGGTGACAGAGCCCCCCCCCCAAAGAGCGGCTTCCAGACGCTCCACACAGTCTATAATCAGGAGGGAGGTGGAGCGGAGGCGGAACAGGGGGAGGGATGGAGTGCCAGGTCCTTGTGGCAGCGGAGTGATCTGGGACCGAGGTAGAGCCGGCAGAGAAGGAAGCCAGGACAGAGTGGACGGGACTGGAGCCCACCAGGGTGGAGCGGACGGGACTGGAGCCCACCAGGGCGGAGCAGACGGGACTGGAGCCCACCAGGGCGGAGCAGACGGGACAGAAGATCTCCACGGCGGTGCAGAAGACCACCAGAGCCAGACAGCAGACCACCACGGCGGCACAGACAGAACAGGTGGAGCAGATAGAGCAGGAGCCCACCACGACGGGTCAGGAACCCACAGCAGAGCCTGGGACCTAGGGAGAACGGAGACACAAGGAGGAGACAGAACATGCACAGACACAAGGACTGAGGTAGGGAACACAGGAAGTTCAGAGTTAGTTTCCATAGCAGGGACAGGACAGAACGAGAGTTTACTGACGGCCTCCATAGCAGTGACAGGACAGAACGAGAGTTCATTGACGGCCTCCATAGCCATGACAGGACAGAACGAGAGTTCATTGACGGATACCGCTGACACCTCTGGAGGTTCTGCGGCGGTTGCTGCCACCTCTGGAGGTTCTATAGTGGTAGACACAGGACACAGGGAGAGTTCAGTAATGGTCTCTTCGACCGCAACACAACAGAATGAGAGTTCATTGACAGATACCGCTGACACCTCTGGAGAAACTGCAGCAGGCACCATCACTTCAGGGAACACAGCAGTGAGCGCCACTACCTCAGGAGGTTCTGCAGCGTCAGCCGCCACCTCTAGAGACATCACAGTGGACGCCGCCACCTCTGGGAGTTCTGTGGTGGTGTATGCAGCCCAAACACACCAAAATGCGATCCCCATCAGGGGGAAGAGTTTCAGACAGGGGAATCAGTTCAGGAACAGGAGGGTTAGAGTGAGTGAGTTTGGGGATACCAGCTGCGCGTGCAGACACCAGCGGTGAATCCCTCACACTGGATATCAGACTGGGATAATAAAAGACTGACCTTGATGATCTGGGTGTGTCAGCCCGGACGTGACCCGACTCTGGAGGGTCAGCGGAGACGTGCTGCTGTGACTCTGGAGGGTCAGCGGAGACGTGCTGCTGTGACTCTGGAGGGTCAGCGGAGACGTGCTGCTGTGACTCTGGAGGGTCAGCGGAGACGTGCTGCTGTGACTCTGGACGGTCAGCGGAGACGCGACCCTGTGACTCTGGACGGTCAGCGGAGACGCGACCCGACTCTGGACGGTCAGCGGAGACGCGACCCGACTCTGGGAGATCAGTTGAGGTGTGACTCGGTTGATGACGACCAACTGTGACTTGACTTAGCTTGTGAAGTTCAGCTGTGACTTGGCCTGATTCGTGACGATCAACGGTGACTTGACTTAGCTTGTGACGATCAGCTGTGTCTTGGCTTGATACATGAAGATCAGCTTTGACTTGACTTGATTCGTGACGATCAGCTTTGACTTGACTTAGCTCTTTGACATTAACTTTGACTTGGCTCTTGAATGGCAGCAATGACATGAAGGGGTGAATTTGTGGCTGCCATTTTGGGAGCGTGCTCTAGCGTAGCTGCCATTACATGAGTGAGTGCAGTGTCGCATTGCTCCGCGACACCCACAGTGAACACGAACCAACACTCAATAAGGCATAGTCCATAAAATCACGCAGAGACGAACGGGGACCTTCAAGGGTTAATCGTGATTTGAGCGGCTGGTTAATGCCCTCACAAAAAAAGTCTATCAGTACACAGTCTGGCAGATCAGAAAAATAGGCTATATCTAAATACTCCTGTATATAATCCTCAAGCGATCGCACTCCCTGCTCGAGGGTTAATAACAGTCTCGCAGTGTCCATACCTGGCCAATGTCCACATGAAAAGCCGCTGGATCCTTGTGCGGCCGAGTATTCTGTTACGGGGCTGACGAGACGAGAGGCGTGCGGATCAATTTGCAGACTTTATTTGGTAACAGAGACGTGGTCAAACAGGCAGGATCAAACAATGGCAGACAGGTATATGAAGGCAATGCAAAGAGTTATCTGAAACAGGCGTGGGTCAGGCGACAGCGAACAGTATGAAGAGGGCTAGACAAGAGAGGTAATCCAAAACGGCAAGGCAAGGCAAGGCAAGGCAAGGCAAGGCAAGGCAAGGCAAGGCAAGGCAAGGCAAGGCAAGGCAAGGCAAGGCAAGGCAAGGCAAGGCAAGGCAAGGCAAGGCAAATAGGGCTCTGTAGGGCAGCAATAATGCGTACAATACTCGGCAACGAGGGAGAGAATGTCCAGGGTTGAAATAGTGTGTGTGATTAGTGATGCTGTGTGATCAGGTGTGCGTGTGATTAGTGCAATGAGTGATTGGTGACAGCTGTGTGCGTGTGATTGGTGAGATGGCTGATGGGAAATGCAGTCTATGTGATGTGTGGTGTGAAAGTCCATGTGGTGAGCGGGTGACCTCTAGTGGTGAATGAATGGGAGTGCAGACCAGATTCGTAACAGTTATCCTTTACAAGTCTTTTTTATTTTTTTTATTTCAATCAATTGAATAAAAAGAAAACGAGTAGCTGAACAGAATGTACGAATGTAGACAGAAATAATTATAAATAAATTATCTTGTATCTTATCGAATATGATGAACACGAACAAATCATAGAAAGAAAAAAACAACAATTTTCATACTGCTACAGCTAAGTCTCAAGCAAATTTTTTGGTCTGGTTTCAGAGTCGGCCTACTGCAGTGAAAAACTTGATTTATACAGTACGTGTCTTCAAGTAATGAGGTGTTAAACCTGTGAAACTGTAACAAACAATATTCAACATAAACTAGAATCCAAAACTGTGAGCTTGTTTTACGTTCTGTAGATTATCTCAGTATGAAATCTCAGTTCACTTGCATTTTCAGGCTAACAGCTGAAATGCGGACTTATGCTAAACCTATTTTTCAGTCCTTTAGGATTGGTGAAATATATGTTATGAAATTCAACAACAGGCATGGTAACTTTGTAAACACTTAACAACTAATATTTAAGCTAAATACATGATCTTTAGAAGGAAAAAAAGATATACTACAATATTTCAAGGGACTGTGCTGTTGAATACAGTAACTTCATGCCGCATTGTTTTAATAAAAGTGGATCAGTTATAAAGACAATCATGACAACACACAGCTGCTGTTGTGCGTTTCCCCAGGATCAAACCTTTTGGTCAGATAAATACCTAAAACGTGTCTGTGTGCTGGTGCAGACCATCTAAAATGGTCAAAAACATGCACCTTTTAATGAATTTACTACATGACATCTGTGATTTATTTATTAAAGCCATGTTTAGAGACACGTACAAAGAAAATAGTGTTTCCACACTATCTTCAACTTGTATTGTGCAACTTTGTGTTCTAAATGAAATAGATGTACATGTAACAGAGAAACTGTAAGTTCTGTGTGTCTCGTGGCCGCTTTGTAGACAGAGCAGGAAAAGCTCTACAGTACATCACAATCTCGGTTTAAACAATCTCTTGTAGAAGGACTATCCTTTTATTTTCTTATAATGTATTTGTTCATATTTTCCTGCAAACACTCGCGACATGATTGACCAGATTCTGAGAATAGTCTTCATCTAAAAACAATGAAAAAGTATAGAGTGGGTAGGCCATCAAAATCAGCATTAAAACTTTAACAAATATAGAAGAGAGGATTTCAGTATTAGGTATTTGTTATACTGATACATATTTCTGTTGTGTGAACATATTTCCTGTATAAACGATTATGTCTATAACCTTTTCAAAGGGAATGTAGTATAATGTCATGGTTCTTAATTGCGGTCACATTACCTACGCTTTAATCTCAAGTGGAAATGCTGAAACGAGTACGACAAATAAAAGGTGCACATCTGACGATTAATAATCGTCCTAAAAAGAAATACCGACTTAGTCAAACACTCTCAAGAAATTTTCTTAATTTTCATTTATTTCTATAAACACTGAATGCTGATGGCTCTCAGAGAGAAGGCCTCACCTACAGTACAGTCATAGTAGTGACATATACAGTCCAACAAACAAAATGTGAGCCGCGTCGTCCATAATCCTGATCGCCTGACTTAGTAAAATGTTAGTCACAATAGATCAAGAGGAGGATTTCTGTATTCTGTATGCATTATAACAATTTTTCTTAAATGATGTATACATTTTTGCATTTTGTAATTCAATGATTTTTAGTCAATTTGCTTTGCGCAAAGATAATTCCTATGTAAAGATTATGTTTGAATTATTTCTTTAACCTTTACAAAAGCGTGGAACATCATAGTTCTCAAAATATGTTTGCATTACATCAAATAAATATGACAGAAGTGGAGAAACAAAGATGTTTAGCACATGCACACATTGTAGATGCTTACGTACACCTGAGATGTTGCTTTATTTGAGTCAAAGAAGATGGCGACAGTGACTGATAACATTCTTTAATGTTTAATGTCGTTGTGTTGAATAAGATTCTGTGGACAAACACCTCAAGGGAAATAATTTGAAATGGAGGTTTGTCAAAATAATGAAAAGTTCAGTCATTCTCTTAAATGAATAAGTATGTGCTCATCATGCACTCTTTCCCATGCAAGGATTAGCAAGAGCTTGCAGAGGAGTCTTAAAACAAATACAGCCAAACAAACTAAATGTGAATTGTGTCATCTGCTATCTGAGCAAGATGACTAAATCCAGTCATCCTTTCACAATTGTTTATGAAACAGATTTTCCGAATTCTATATGCATTATAAACATTTTCTTGTCTTGCTATACTCTGTTTCTTAGAGATTTAGTCTCTTGAATGTATGAAAGGTTATGGATTAAATTTATCAATACAAGAGTGTGGAAATTTTAACATGCTCTAACTTAAATGAATGTGCAGCTTTCAGTGCAATAGTTTGATTTGTTTCAGTTGTAATAGTTTTAAGGGTAAAACAGCAAGACTTAATTTTCGTGTTGATGCTTCATGTGTTCGCACATCATGGACAGACACAGAGTTGCACTAAAATAAATTTCTCAAAAAGAAAAGACTGTTACTTAATTTCTTAATTTTCATTTATTCCTGTTATGATGACGGCTCACAAAGAGGTGTCTTCACCTAAAAACATACACAGTCCAACAAAAAATTGTGAACGGCCATCTGAAATCTTGATAATATGACTAAATCTAGTAATGTAAAAAAAAAATTATTTACAAAACACTGTGATTCTTAGATGAGACGCATCCCTGACAAAATCTGTTGGCATGCAAAAATACTCATAAATGTTTTAGCAAAGCTATTTACACACATAGTATGAGAACTGTAGCCTACATTGTATCTATTGTCATAGTAAATTCATTACCAGTTTATTAGGGTCAAAAGGAAATGATGATAATAGTTGAAACATCCTTGTATTTTATATCCCTTTCATTTTGAAAATCACAGATGCTGGTGCTTTAATCTTTTAGTAAACCATTTAAAATGACATGATACCTAGAACATAGTCAAAATGTACAAGTTTTGTGTTCTAGGTGAGAAATTTACACCAATAAAATTTTCATGAACATTATAAAACAAGATGTATTCCCTGTGGCTGTTAAACATAATTTGAAATAATAAATAATTTGAAAACGTAGGTTTGTCAAATGAGAAAGGTTCAGTCATACATTAAAAAAAAAAAAAAGAAAAAAAAAACTTTTCTAAAGTAAACAATTGTGTGTTTGTCACAAACAAATCCAAAGAGGTTTCTACTCATGTGAGAAAAGCACTTGGGTGCATTATCATCAGGATATTTTAAAGAAATTAAAGAATAAAACTAAAGTTTAATTTAAAGACAATAGACAGCATGACATGCTTTAGTGACAATGTGTTTGAAACTTTTTAAACGTTTAAAACCGTAGGTGTAATTGTTTTACTGAGAAGTTTTAAGTGAAATGTATATTTGTTATTTTACAGTACACATACGGGCTAGATTAAAATGAAAACATTTATTATATAACAACAAAAAGTAAAAACAACATTTTTGCTCATACTTAAAATTTAGTATACTCAGATTTGTGTGTGTGTGTGTGTGAGAGAGAGCCCAAATAATCAGCCATAGTGTTGATTATTTGTCTAAAGCAGGGCTTATTTAAAAATGTTTATTTGTTTGTCTTGTCATATCATGTTATGTACTTTGATTTAATTTAAACAATGTTGTTTAGCACAATGGTCAACCATTGTTGTTTTATTGTGCTTTATAAATAAAATGAACTGAACTGTACTAAAGCATGATTCTGTACACATCTATATGAGTGAATGCTGTAAAGCCATTAACACAAGCATGAGGATACGGTCAGTTAGACCCCACAATCACCTTCACTGTCAGAAGTAAATGGACAGGTGAGGTGAACCGGTGGATAGTTGGTGGTTTGAATAATTTTTAACTTAAGACTCCTCTTTATAAGTTTATCTATTCAACCTTCAGGTTAGGTTGTTCTGATCCTACAGAGGTGTTAGCGTACACACGTTGAGATGATAAAGAAAAACATAGCACCTTTTTCAGACGCATATAGAAATTTTCATAAATTGGTGAATTCTTTAATTCTATGTTTCAGTTTTCATACAATCAAAACAGTGATGTCTTAGCTATCAACATTTAGCCTATAGATCAAGCAGAACTAAACCTTTAAGGGGTTTGACATTAGACACGTGTTTGGATGTCTTCCATCCCCCCAAAAACAAAGAACAACCCTCAGACACGACACCTTTCTTTTATCCCCAACCTGGAAAGGTAGACATCCTGACAACCTTCCTTATTCAGAAGCGGATGTAGACAAGCCGGTAGGAACAAATTGGTGACTAGGCAATAACATATGCCATACAAATCAAACAAACATTGATCCTGTTAAGGTGTCAATACACACCCATTACTCAGCCATTTTTTTCAGAACCAGGAAGATCTCCCTGTCTAGGAATTAACATATAACATACAGATCAAACAAACATAAGGTGGCAATACAGATCTTTACACACTTTGCTCAGCCATTTTTCCACAATCAGGAAGAGGCCCAACACCTCCAGGCTGGCCGATAGCAACGGGCCAGGAAGTAACTCCATAAAAACCCCATGGCCCTGGTGAGTGATAAAAACATCATAAATACAGTCATAAGTCCAACAAATGTCAAATCTAACATCTGTTTAGATCTTTTGATTTACACATCCTACTGTCATGTCAGTCAGGGGTGGCGGGACCCCTGTGACGTGACAGTCATGGGTTACAGAGGGGGTCCCATAGCCATAAATTTGGTCATAAATCAGGTCATAAATCATCAAAGTGACGTGACGTATTGGTTATAACTACTCACACAATACGGCCAAATTCAAACCCATGACAGGCCTTCCTTTGGTCTTCCCTCTCAGCTGAAATGAAGAAAAATATATACATGTTGAGACAGTGTGTTAAAAATGATCTGTGAGCAAAATATTTGAGAGGAAGGACTATAAGGACAGATATTATCAACACATAATATGATGTGTTCATTAAAGCAAATCAGGTATTACTAAAAGTGTTCAACAAAACCTGTGAAGGGCTGAACCTTTGAAGGACTTCTTCAGCCTCCTTGGCAGCTTCTTCAAGATCAGCATTGAGAGCTTGAGTTCAAGTTCCCTGTTAATTCCAGCAGCTTTCTGAAAGAATTGGTCAAAATTTGATGCTATCTTTTAAAAATTTGCCATGATGAACCACGGAAAGAGAGAGAACAAAATATGTGTAAATGAATTACGGATTACAGTTTGGAAAAATAGGAAAGGACAAGCTGAGAGAGAGAGAGAGAGAGAGAGAGAACCTTTACAAGAGATGGCTTCTTAAAAGAGCTGCTGGAGTAAGTGATCTGACGTAACTGCAAGACAGAAAAAAAAATATTGAATTACAATTACTTCACAAAAACATATTAAAGGCATGGAAAGCGTTGTGGTTACTGTGCTTTACAAATAGTATACTGTAAAAACAGTTACTGTGGTAAAATCATGGTAAGTATTGTTGTTACTGTGCTTTAACTACAAATACCACAGTAAAACTACGGTTACTCAGGTAAACTCATAGTAAATATGTAAGTTATTGTGCTTTAACTACAAATATCACAGTAAAACTACGGTTACTGAGGTAAACTCATAGTAAATATCGAGGTTATGGTGCTTTAACTACAAATACCACAGTAAAACTACGTATACGGTGGGAGAAGCATGGTATATTTTGTGGTTACTGTGCATGGACTACACATGACATGGTCGAGCGACAGTTACTATGGTAAATATGGTAAATGTGTGGACTTTTTACATGATCCCTTTCCCACCATAATAACTTCATTCATAAACACGGAACAATAGAGTATTTTATGAGACGGTACCTGTATATGTGTCCTGAAGTCATCTAAATCCATCTTTTAATACGCTATTTCGCTGGTCTTTGGTCCATGTGTAGTTGTTGGCATTGGGGAAACAATCGCCCCTGCTGGTACTCCAGTGGTAACTTCACCTTCATATGTGTGTGCAGGGATTAACCATGTGGATCGATGATAACAGCCTCCTCAGCCCACCAGTAGGCACAGCAGCCCTCTTCTGGCCCATATCGATAACCACTGATAATGCCCATTCAATCGAGTGATAACATTCGAAGCGGGTGAAAATTGCAGCGTAGATAGCGTAGATTGCAGCGTAGACAGCGAGGTGAGTGTCATCTGTTAGTTCTGAATGGCAGACGCTTTCTCTGGACACCGGCAGAATGGAAGTGATGGCAATGATTTCATGGGCTTTTGCGAATGTTATGGTGTTGCCGTATTCGTCTGACATTAGCTGGGCTGGTATGGGGCCTATGACAGGTACCATTAGTTCAAAGTCGTGGAACGCCTGGTTGATGAGCCATCCCAGATGACTGGCTTTGGGAACGTGGATGTCTTTGGCCGTACAGTTGTTAAACAACACATACACGACACGAGATGACACTTCAATGAGAGGTGTGGCTTCCAAGGTCAGTCCTAGTTTTAGGCAGGTCCTGGAAAGTTGGAAGAAGCCTAGCTTACTGTTGAGAGTTTGGCCAGGTCGCATGTTGAGGCAGACGCTGACACTCTTGCTGTAGGCAGGTATTGTGGCTTCTTGCTCGGTGATCATAGCGCATGCGTCTGGCATTGTTTGACCAGATTGAAGGTTCTTGAGGTTGACTGAAGTTTTCAGTTGGTGTGACAGGGGAGCCCATATGATGTTGTTCACGGTATCAGTGTAAGCATTGAGCCGGACCATGATATCCGCTCCAATGTAGATGTTGTGAGGTAGGTCGGAGACAATGAGGAAGTAGTGACTCAGATGTCTGTTGTTCCATTGTATATCCACAGCGCAGACGATCTTGGAGGTAGCCATGATGGTCGACCAGGGACTGAGAGGGAAGCGGCTGTGTTTAGCGACATGTGGTAGACTTTGGTGTCTCTGCTTCAAGGCTCTGAATAGCTTCAGGCTGATGGCTGAGATCTCTGCCCACAAGGGTGTGCCTTAGACATCTATTGCAGTCATGATTCGAAGGGCGCCTGCGTTTGATTCAGGCTCCTGCAGTGAGCAGAGGAGAGGGTCCTGGTCCTTGCTGCTTGAGCTTGGTCCAGGCCCTGGCTTTGATGCTGCATCATCAGTTAGTGAATTGGGGCGGTGTCTGTGGCTTGACACTGCGACTCGTTGGAGTCTACTGACTGGCAGGGCAGGGGCTCACGGACTTGTGTCCACATCTTTAGGCGCTTGAAGTCTATTAAAGGTTCAAAGCGATTAAGCAGATCTTTCCCAATGAGGAGTGGATGCGTGTTAAGTGGTGGGACGTATACTGGATGGACGAGGTCCATTGGTCTCACCGTTAGGTGAATTGGGGCCACATGTTTTAGTTGTAGGCCCATGTGGGAGTATGCTTGGAGGTTCAGCTTGCACCTTTAGAGTTTGAGGGTTATGTTAGTCCTCTTCGTTCTTTCTTGGACTTCCTCGAGGAGTTCGGTAGACATTAGAGTAATGTTGGCTCCCGTATCGAGAAGGGCTTTGACTCTGATGTGTCGTTCAATGATGATGGAGAGGTAAAACTTTCTTGCTATACCTTTCTCAATGAGATCGCCTAGGAGTTGAGGGACTGGAGTTTGGGATGAGACAGGCAGGATGTCAGGACTGATCTGGTGTTTCTCGGAGGAGTGGCAGACGACCAAGACAGCACTTTCTGGGACTTGAGTGGTTTCGTCAGCAGGTGTTTGTTGGACGCTGCTGTGATCTGGAGCATCAGGTGTTGAGTTAGTGTCTAACTCTGTTGCTGGGTATTCAGATAGGATTTCTTGTCCATCTGAAGTTAGGGTAGTTACGGTTCTCTGAGAGTGAGGTGAAGGAGTGCTGTTCTCTGTGGCTGGTTGGGTTAGCTGGTCACTGCCTTCTCGTTTGGCTGCTAGTCAGGCTGAATCTGGTTTCTCTTTCTTTTCCCATTTCCGATCCTCCTCCTTTCCTTGGAAGATCTCTTTCATCATCATTTTCATCAGTTCTTGTGAGTCGAAACACGGTGGTGTCTTTTGTTTTTGTGTGGATTCAGTTTGAGCTCAGTCAGCTTGGAATCTTTGTGAATTATTTCGTTGATTCCTTGGGCTGATTGCTCCAGGGTGAGTTTGTCGTTTTCCCTTGGAGTTTCCATTGGATTCCCACAAGCTTTTCCCCCTTGAGTTTCCAAATGAGCTTGGCTGGTTCCACGATCTCTCCCATTGATTCTCATGAGGCCTTGATTGATCCCATGACTTCTCCCAGTGACGTCCCGGTAAGCGTTGTCGTCCACACGGTCCATCCCACCGGTCATACCTCTGTTTAGGTCGGCTACCAGCGTGGGAGTCTCGTTCTTTTTTGGACGAGGGTGCATTCCACTCTCTGGGTGGCGGCTTGGCACTGTCTTGGCGTTGGGTGCCCTCTAGAGCGAGCCCCTGACTTTGTGTGTTGAAGTCAAGAACTGCTGGGGTTTTGGCGCCTTTTTCTAAGGCCATCTTTTATTTGCCGTAGGCTTTCTGCGCAACTGCTGAGCATTCATTGTTCATGGACATGTGAGAACGCCAAGATGGTGGCTTACTCCGGGATGGAGGTTTCTTAGAAGTTCAGTTCATCCTCCATGTCAGGTTTGTTGCGAATTCCGAAGTATGGTCGTCTGAGTCCTTCTGAGTCGGCTGTAGTAGGCTTGAGGAGGTTCATGATGTCCTTGTCTCGTCTCCAGGGCAGCCATTAATCCTTGTTCGGACTCGTGGTTGGCGAACTCTCTAATGAGGGCTTCTCGGAGCAGTTGGTAATCAGTTTTTGTGTGAGCAGGCTGTCGGTCCAGGAAGCTGCGCACTTCAGAGGTGGACGTTGTTCGTAGTAAATATAGTCTATCTTTGTCAGTGATGTTAGGTCATATTTCCAGATGGAAGTCAATATCTTGCAGACAAGCTTGGACATCCTGGCTATTTGGCACACTTGAGGTGAATTTGCCAATGTTCCTAGCGAGCTTGTCAAGGTCTTTTAGGTCCAAGCCGTGCGACGATCTGCGGCTGGCTGCTGCAGGTTCTTTTGTCTTTGTTGTGAGATAAAGTTCTTCAGAGGGAGCTGGTGAATGTTTCAGCACTTCCCCCTCCCCCTTTTGCTCACGTGTCAGTCCACCTCAGACTCTTCTTGCAAAACCAAACTTTCACCTCAAAACAGTTCAATCTGTGCTCAAAACTGAACCATGTTGTCAAATCGTGCCCCGAGTCAATCAAAATTAAAAACACTACGGAACAGTTACTAAACACTATGTAGAAAAATAGAAAACACAATGCTCAGGACATGAAGCTGGAGAAATAAATGTTTATTGTTCACTGTAGGCTAAATGCATGTTGCAAAAAAAAAAAAAAAACCTGTGCATTTAGCACTTGTACAAAAAGACAAAACAGAAATCTTGTGCATTTACACGTAGCACTTGTAAAAACAAACAGAAATCTTATGCATTTGCCACTTGTGTACAGTAAGCCCATGTAAAAATAAAGTACAAAAATATACAAATAAGTCAGGTCAGGCCACAGGACTTCATCCACATCACAGGCCACATTTTGTCTGGCCAGGCAACGGGGGAAAAAAACCCTGGCATGCCGTATCCAGGCTTGGCATGCCTCCACACCTATGTCACCAAAGGCAAGTCCCATGGCTTGCAGGAAATTTACTCTGGTGTAAGGTTGGCGTTCATATACCTTCCATCGCCATGAGGAGAAGAATTCCTCAATGGGGTTTAGGAAAGGGGAGTACGGTGGAAGGCAAAGATTGAATGAATGAATGAATGAATGAATGAGGCATTTATATAGCGCTTTATTGTGTATTGCAATACACCCAAAGCGCTTTACAATCATGTGGGGGGGGGGTCTTTTCATCCGATCTTTTCATCCGAAAGACGGTGCTTTTTTACAGTATAGTGTCCCTGTCACTATACTGGGGCGTTAGGACCCACACAGACTGCAGGGTGAGCACCCCCTGCTGGCCTCACTAACACCTCTTCCAACAGCAACCTAGTTTTCCCAGGAGGTCTCCCATCCAGGTACTGACCAGGCTCAGCCATGCTTAGCTTCCATGGGCAACCGGTCTTGGGCTGCAGGGTGATATGGCTGTGGCAATATATGAGAAAACCTTGGTTCATATTGAACCACTCTCTAACCTGGAGGGCTCTGTGAAAACTCAGATTGTCCCAAACAACAACATAGATGGGATGCTCATCCTGCTGCCCTAACAGAGCATCTCGCATGTGATTGAGGAAATTGAGGAGCTGGTGAGTGTTGTAGGGCCCCAGGTTGGCATGATGGTGGACAACCCCATGATTGCTGATGGCAGCACATAATGTGACATTGCCACCACGCTGCCCAGGAACACCAACAATGGCCCGATGGCCAATCACATTACGGCCTCTCCTTCTCCTTTTGGTGAGATTAAACCCGGCTTCATCCATGTATATGTATTCATGGGGTCTTTCCATTGCATCCAGTTCAAAAACCCTCTGTAGAATTAGATATAGTTTTGTAAGTGATACGGAAAAACTGATTTAGGCCACTACAGTAAATCGCTACTTAGAGTAAACAACATTGAATGTGTCTGGATATATGCCAACCTGTACATACTGGAATCTTTGCTCTTTGACTCTGTCTGAGTTGCGATCAAAGGGCACTCTGTATAACTGTTTCATGCGCAGTCTGTTGCGCTTGAGGACACGATCAACAGTAGAGAGGCTGACACTGTTGATACCCTCAAAATTTACATGGTCCTCAATGATCTTCTGCTGAATTTCACTCAGTTTAATGGCATTGTTCTCACGGACCATATCAACAATTAGGGTCTCTTGGTGTGGGGAGAACATACCTGTCCTCCCACCCCCATGTGGCAGTCTTTCAATTCTATAAAAAGAGAACATGGAGTTACAAAAAATATACATGGAATACTAGGCCTACAAACAGTTAGACCAACCCTCCATTACAATACTACAGTACATTGGTACAGTGATGTACTGAAACATATACTGTATTTACTTAGAGTATACTGTGGTACAGTATATAGTATGTCATACAGTAATTGCTGTCAACATTTACATACTGTACTATAATGTCAAAAAAAGGTAATTACCTGTTCTCTTCTCTAAATCTTCGGATTATGGTGGACACAGTGAATCTACTGATGTTTGGTTGTACCCTTTGTCCAGCCTCCCTCATGCTCATACCATGGACAAGAACATGGTCAATCACAGTAGCTCTGATTTCATCAGATATTACTGTTCTTTGTCTTCGCTGACCACCTCAACCTCCTCTCACACAAACTCTTCCTCTCAGATTTATATCCATTGTAGGGCCTCACAAACCAGTGCTCTCTGAACTGGCTTACTGTATATGTTCCCTCACATCATTAGCCACAAGTGTGATCAATTTTGAGTTGTTGTGTTCAAGTGGTGACACCTGTGCTTTAATTAGGGCCCGAGCACCGAGGTGCGAGGACCCTCTTGGAATTGCTCCGTTTATTATTAGGGCCCGAGCACCGATGGTGTGAGGACCCTCTTGGAATTGCTCCGTTTATTAGGGTCCAAGCCAGAATGGCGAGGGCCCTCTGGTTTCCTTCAGGATTATTATTTTATTTACACACATATACATTCCCGTATTTGGTTATAGTCATAGCGCCACCTGCTGGCAACAGGAAGTGACATGTTTTAGACTGTGATGCACTATTAGCAACACATTAAAATATGCCATTGTGTGTTAAACATGTTAGCAACATGCTCAAACATGTTAGCAACACTTAGCTAAGTGCTAAAGTATGCTACTAACTCCATCAAAAAGGAAGTTGTTGTAACTCAGGCATACAATGTCCAATCTGCCTCCAACTTCACATGTTTGATTTACAGTCCTGGCCTGAAGACATCTATATGCTCACATTCGGTTATAGTGATAGCGCCACCTACTGACAACAGGAAGTGACATGTTTTACACAGTGATGCACTTTTAGCAACACTGTAAATTATGCCATTGTGTGCTAAACATGCTAGAATAATGGTCAAACATGCTAGTAACACTTACTAAGTACTAAAGCATGTTATTAATACCATGACACAGGAAGTTGTTGTAACTCATGCATACAATGTCTTATCTGCCCCAAACTTCACAACTTTTATAATAGTCCTGGCCTAAACACATCAAAAGGCCAATATTCAGATAAAATTATAGCGCCACCTGCTGGCAACAGGAAATGACTTGTTTCACACCAACTTAAACACGCAATGTCTGATCTGCCCCAAACTTGACATATTTGATAAGAGTCCTGGCCTTAACACATCTGAAGGCCAATATTCAGTTATAATCATACTGCCACCTTCTGGCAACAGTAAATTACTTGTTTTACACTAACTTAAACATGCAATGTCCGGTCTGCCCCAAACTTCACATGTTTGGTAAGAGTCCTGCCCTGAACACATCTTAAGGCCAATATTCATTTATAGTGATAGTACCACCCGTTGGCAACAGGAAATTACTTGTTTTAAACTAACTTAAACATGCAATGTTCAATCTGCACCAAACTTCATATGTTTGATAAATGTGCTGGCCTGAAGACATCTACATGCCAATTTCCAGTTATATACATAGCGCCACCAGCTGGCAGCATGAAATTACTTGTTTCACACTAACTTAAACATGCAATGTCCGATCTGTCCCAAACTTCACACGTTTTATAAGAGTAATGGTCTTAACACATCTTAAGGCCAATATTCAGTTATAAACATACCGCCACCTGCTGGCAATAGGAAATGACTTGTTTTACACTAACTTAAACATGCAATGTCCGATCTGTCCCAAACTTCACACGTTTTATAAGAGTAATGGTCTTAACACATCTTAAGGCCAATATTCAGTTATAAACATACCGCCACCTGCTGGCAATAGGAAATGACTTGTTTTACACTAACTTAAACATGCAATGTCCAATCTGCACAAAACTTCACAAGTTCGATAAGAGTCCGGGCCTGAACACATCTAAAGGCCAAAATCCCATTATAATCATAGCGCCACCTGCTGGCAACAGGAAATGGCTTGTTTTACACTAACTTAAACATGCAGTTCACCAAAGTCAGTTAACTCTCAGCACATAGAAACTTTTTCACCTAGATATCACTCTATAGAGACTGTGTCTGTTCCCCGAACTAGAAAATACAGAAAACATCCAAACCAAAGTAATAGTAACAATTTAATTGATGTTCAACAAATAAAAAAACGATATAATACAGATAAACACATGATAAAGCTTGGCTTATTAAATATTAGATCCCTTTCTTCAAAAGCACTTTTTGTAAATGATATGTTCACTGACCATAAACTAGATGTGCTTTGTCTGACAGAAACCTGGCTAAAACAAGATGATTACATTACTTTAAACGAGTCTACACCCCAAGATTACTGTTACAAACATGAACCGCGTCCAAAAGGTAAAGGGGAGGTGTTGCTACAATTTATAGAAATATTTTCAGTATCTCTCAGAGGTTGGGTTTCAAGTATAATTCGCTCAAGTAATGGTGCTTCATATAACGTTATCCAAAGAAACAAGTGTTAATGATAAATCCTGTGATGTTTGTACTGGCTACTGTATACAGGCCACCAGGGCACCATACAGACTTTATTAAAGAATTTTCTGATCTTCTATCGGAGTTAGTGCTGACTGCAGATAAAGTCCTAATCGTTGGTGATTTTAATATCCATGTTGATAATGACAGAGATTCGTTGGGATCAGCATTTATAGACATTCTAAACTCAATTGGTGTTAAACAACACGTGTCAGGACCTACTCATTGTCAAAATCATACTCTAGATTTAATACTGTCACATGGAATTGATGTCAGTGGCGTTGAAATTTTGCAGCAGAGCGATGATATCTCAGATCATTATCTAGTCTCCTGTATATTCCATATAGCTAAAGCTGTAAAGCCAACTTCTTGTTACAAATATGGTAGAACCATTACCTCTACCACAAAAGACTGCTTTATAAATAATCTTCCTGACTTATCTCAGTTCCTCAGCATATCCGATAGCTCAGAACAACTTGATGATGTAACAGGAACTATGGACTCTCTCTTTTCTAGCACTTTAGATGCGGTTGCTCCTTTACGCTTAAGGAAGATTAAGGATAAGAGTCCAACACCGTGGTATAATGAGCACACTCGCGCCCTAAAGAGAGCAGCCCGGAAAATGGAGCGCAGCTGGAGGAAAACTAAATTAGAGGTATTTCGTTTAGCTTGGCGGGAAAGTACCCTATCCTACAGAAAAGCATTAAAAACTGCTAGATCTGATTACTTTTCGTCTCTTCTAGAAGAAAACAAACATAACCCCCGGTATTTATTCAATACAGTAACTAAATTAACGAAAAATCAAGCATCAACAGGTGTTGGCATTTCCCAAGAGCATAGCAGTAATGACTTTATGAACTACTTCACTTCCAAGATCGATACTATCAGAGATAAAATTGTATCCCTGCAGCCGTCAGCTACAGTATCGCATCAGATAGCGCACTATAGATCCCCTGAGGAACAATTCCACTCATTCTCTACTGTGGGAGAGGAAGAATTGTATAAACTTGTTAAATCATCTAAACCAACAACATGTATGTTAGACCCGATTCCATCTAAACTACTAAAAGAGCTGCTTCCAGAAGTCATAGATCCTCTTTTGGCTATTATTAATTCATCATTGTCATTAGGATATGTCCCCAAAACCTTCAAATTGGCTGTTATTAAGCCTCTCATTAAAAACCACAACTTGACCCCAAAGATCTAGTTAATTACAGACCGATCTCAAATCTCCTTTTCTGTCAAAGATACTAGAAAAGGTAGTATCCTCACAATTATATTCCTTCCTAGAGAAAAATTATATCTGTGAGGAATTCCAGTCAGGATTTAGATCGTATCATAGTACTGAGACTGCTCTCATTAGAGTTACAAATGACCTGCTTCTATCATCTGATCGTGGTTGTATCTCTTTATTAGTTCTACTGGATCTTAGCGCTGCGTTCGACACTATCGACCACAACATTCTTTTGAATAGACTACAAAACTTTGTTGGCATTAGTGGAAGTGCCTTAGCATGGTTCAAATCGTACTTATCTGACCGCCATCAGTTCGTAGCAGTGAATGAAGAGGTATCATATCGATCACAAGTGCAGTATGGAGTACCTCAAGGCTCAGTACTAGGGCCGTTACTTTTCACGCCTATATGTTACCCTTGGGAGATATTATCAGGAGACATGGTGTTAGCCTTCACTGTTATGCTGATGATACTCAGCTCTATATTTCTTCGCCCGGTGAAACACACCAAATTGAGAAACTAACGGAATGCATAGTCGATATAAAAACTGGATGACGAGTAATTTTTACTGCTAAATTCTAAAAAACAGAGGTGTTAATTATCGGACCTAAAACCCCACATGTAATAACCTAGAACATTATCTAACACTTGACGGCTGCTCTGTCAATTCTTCTTCATCAGTCAGGAACCTAGGTGTGCTGTTCGATAGCAATCTGTCATTTGAAAGCCATGTTTCTAGCATCTGTAAAACTGCATTTTTCATCTCAAAAGCATACCTAAATTGCGACCAATGCTCTCAACGTCAAATGCAGAAATGTTAATTCATGCGTTTATGACCTCAAGGTTAGACTATTGTAATGCTTTATTGGGTGGTTGTTCTGCACGCTTGATCAACAAACTACAGTTAGTCCAAAATGCAGCAGCTAGAGTCCTTACTAGAACCAGGAAATATGACCATATTAGCCCGGTTCTGTCAACACTGCACTGGCTCCCTATCAAGCATCGGATAGATTTTAAAATCTTGTTAATTACTTATAAAGCCCTGAATGGTTTAGCTCCTCAGTACTTGAGCGAGCTCTTATCGCATTATAGTCCTCCACGTCCGCTGCGTTCTCAAAACTCCGGCCGTTTGATAATACCTAGAATATCAAAATCGACTGCGGGCGGCAGATCCTATTCCTATTTAGCACCAAAACTCTGGAACAGTCTACCTAACACTGTTCGGGAGGCAGACACACTCTGTCAGTTTAAATCTAGATTAAAGACCCATCTCTTTAGCCTGGCTTACACATAACACATTAATACGCTTCTATTATTCAAATCTGTTAAAGGATTGTTAGGCTGCATTAATTAGATCAACCGAACCGAACACTCCCCATAACACACAATGTACTCGTTACATCGTAAGTTGAATGGCATCTACGCTAATATTTGTCTGTTTCTTTCCTAGTCTGTTTCTCAGTCCGTATCCGATCAGATGGATCAGGTGGATCAGCACCAAGAGATGATGTCTACAGCCCTGATCGTCAGCGGAGACCAGGACACCCAGATGACCCCCAGAGATATATCCCCAGATATATCAAACAAAAATAACAAAATAACTAAAATATAATAAAATACCTAACTACATAATACTACTATTGTTAGAAATTGCAACAAAATTAAAATAGAAATATAAACTTTTGAACTGCGGGTTTCGTCTGGTCAGAGGAGAATTGGCCCCGACTGAGCCTGGTTTCTCCCAAGGTTTTTTTCTCCATTCTGTCACAGAGGAGTTTTGGTTCCTTGCCGCTGTCGCCTCTGGCTTGCTCAGTTGGGGACACTTAATTTCTAGCGATTATCGCCGATTTGATTGCACAGATACTATTTAAACTAAACTGAGCTAGACAATGACATCTCTGAATTCAATAATGAAATGCCTTTAACTGAAATTGAAAATTGAGTGTTTAATCTTATCATTATACATTACTGACACTCTATCCTCCAATTTGATACTGTTAAGTGCTTTGACACAATCTGTATTGTAAAAGCGCTATATAAATAAAGGTGACTTGACTTGACTTGACTAAAACATGCTAGCAACACTTAGCTAAGTGCTAAAGCATGCTAGTAATGCAGTGAAACAGGAAGTTGCTGTAACTCAGGCATGCTGTGTTCAATCTGCCCCAAATTTAACAGTAAATCTGTTCAAGTTTATGTCACAATAAAACGGTAACTAATGTAAAAAAGAAACATTACTTACTCATCTCCTCTGCTGGATGAAATCGTGTTCTTCTTTCGAGGGAAATCCTGCTTTTACTCGGCGCGTCTTCCAGAAAAGAACAGTAGCCGCGATGCCTCTCCTCACTCTTTGTTTGTTTTGGGCGTTTGCACGTGCGCACGCCCCACGCGGCTATTTACATATGAACAGCGCGAGCTGCACGAGGGCGGGATCACATTAGAGATAATGAGTCAGACGGGACAGGTTGAACATCGTGTTGGTTTCATACGGATTATTTCATCACGGAATGTTTGTTTTCGATAAGACTTGCTTCATTCAAAGTAGACACTTCAAGCTTTCTATAGATATATTTATCATGTCTCTGTGTGAAGTATTTGCTGAGTTACAGTTCATTTTAGTGACGCGTTTCTAAAAACAGTTCGCGGAGACGGAGAAGACAGAGAGCGCACCCTGTTTGTTTTCTTTATTCTTCAGAAGCACAAAGTTTAGTTGTTATTATGAGTGTATAGAAATAAAAGTAGACCCCTTACAGATTTGAATGGTGTATTGCTCTGTACGATCAAAAATGGCAGAGCAATTCAAGCTCATTTCGGCCTTATCAGGAAAATCTGCCTCAAAACGCATATATGCGTTTGTCGACCCCAGAGGGCTAAACATGCAATGTCCAATCTGCACAAAACTTCATATGTTTGGTAAGAGCCCTGGTCTGAAGCATCAAAAGGCCAATATTCAGTTATAATTATAGTGCCACCTGTTGGCAACAGGATACGTCATGCTTTGCACTAACTCAAACATACCATGTTCAATCTGCACCAAACTTCATATATTTGCTGAGTGTAATCATAAGGCCTTTGCGATGTTAAATTGCGAAGATCTAGAGTTTTCGTCAAGGGGCGTGTCCCTGGCGGCCTGACAAAGTTTGATGTTTCGCCATGAAACAGGAAGTTGCTGTAACTCAGGCAAGCAATGTCCGATCTGCCCCAAACTTCACACGTTTCATAGGAGTTCAGTCCTGAACACATCTACATGCTCATATTCAGATATAGTCATAGCGCCACCTGCTGGCAACAGGAAGTGACATGTTTAACACTGTAATGGACTCCTAGGTGCATATTAAAAGTGTCAACAAGTGATAAATAGGCTAGCAGCATGCTACAAGCATACTAAAACATGCTAGCAACACTTAGCTAAGTGCTAAAGCATGCTAGTAATGCGTGAAACAGGAAGTTGTTGTAACTCAGGCATGCTGTGTTCAATCTGCCCCAAATTTAACAAGTTTGATAAGAGACCTGTCCTGAACACATCTACATTCCCGTATTCGGTATAGTCATAGCGCCACCTGCTGGCAACAGGAAGAGACATGTTTAACACTGTAATGGACTCCTAGGTGCATATTAAAAGTGTCAACAAGTGATAAATAGGCTGGCAGCACGCTACAAGCATACTAAAACATGCTAGCAACACTTAGCTAAGTGCTAAAGCATGCTAGTAATGCAGTGAAACAGGAAGTTGTTGTAACTCAGGCATGCTGTGTTCAATCTGCCCCAAATTTAACAAGTTTGATAAGAGACCTGTCCTGAACACATCTACATTCCCGTATTCGGTATAGTCATAGCGCCACCTGCTGGCAACAGGAAGAGACATGTTTAACACTGTAATGGACTCCTAGGTGCATATTAAAAGTGTCAACAAGTGATAAATAGGCTAGCAGCATGCTACAAGCATACTAAAACATGCTAGCAACACTTAGCTAAGTGCTAAAGCATGCTAGTAATGCGGTGAAACAGGAACCTGCTGTAACTCAGGCATGCTGTGTTCAATCTGCCCCAAATTTAACAAGTTTGATAAGAGACCTGTCCTGAACACATCTACATTCCCGTATTCGGGTATAGTCATAGCGCCACCTGCTGGCAACAGGAAGAGACATGTTTAACACTGTAATGGACTCCTAGGTGCATATTAAAAGTGTCAACAAGTGATAAATAGGCTGGCAGCACGCTACAAGCATACTAAAACATGCTAGCAACACTTAGCTAAGTGCTAAAGTATGCTACTAACTCCATCAAACAGGAAGTTGTTGTAACTCAGGCATGCTGTGTTCAATCTGCCCCAAATTTAACAAGTTTGATAAGAGACCTGTCCTGAACACATCTACATTCCCGTATTCGGGTATAGTCATAGCGCCACCTGCTGGCAACAGGAAGAGACATGTTTAACACTGTAATGGACTCCTAGGTGCATATTAAAAAGTGTCAACAAGTGATAAATAGGCTAGCAGCATGCTACAAGCATACTAAAACATGCTAGCAACACTTAGCTAAGTGCTAAAGCATGCTAGTAATGCGGTGAAACAGGAACCTGCTGTAACTCAGGCATGCTGTGTTCAATCTGCCCCAAATTTAACAAGTTTGATAAGAGACCTGTCCTGAACACATCTACATTCCCGTATTCGGGTATAGTCATAGCGCCACCTGCTGGCAACAGGAAGAGACATGTTTAACACTGTAATGGACTCCTAGGTGCATATTAAAAAGTGTCAACAAGTGATAAATAGGCTGGCAGCACGCTACAAGCATACTAAAACATGCTAGCAACACTTAGCTAAGTGCTAAAGTATGCTACTAACTCCATCAAACAGGAAGTTGTTGTAACTCAGGCATACAATGTCCAATCTGCCTCCAACTTCACATGTTTGATTACAGTCCTAGCCTGAAGACATCTACATGCTCACATTCGGTTATAGTGATAGCGCCACCTACTGACAACAGGAAGTGACATGTTTTACACAGTGATGCACTTTTAGCAACACTGTAAATTATGCCATTGTGTGCTAAACATGCTAGAATAATGGTCAAACATGCTAGTAACACTTACTAAGTACTAAAGCATGTTATTAATACCATGACACAGGAAGTTGTTGTAACTCATGCATACAATGTCTTATCTGCCCCAAACTTCACACCTTTTATATTAGTCCTGGCCTAAACACATCAAAAGGCCAATATTCAGTTATAATCATACTGCCACCTTCTGGAAACAGTAAATTACTTGATTTACACTAACTTAAACATGCAATGTCCGGTCTGCCCCAAACTTCACATGTTTGGTAAGAGTCCTGGCCTGAACACATCTTAAGGGCAATATTCATTTATAGTGATAGTGCCACCCGTTGGCAACAGGAAATTACTTGTTTTACACTAACTTAAACATGCAATGTTCAATCTGCACCAAACTTCATATGTTAATAAATGTGCTGGCCTGAAGACATCTACATGCCAATTTCCAGTTATATACATAGCGCCACCAGCTGGCAGCATGAAATTACTTGTTTCACTCTAACTTAAACATGCAATGTCCGATCTGTCCCAAACTTCACACGTTTTATAAGAGTCATGGTCTTAACACATCTTAAGGCCAATATTCAGTTATAAACATACCGCCATCTGCTGGCAATAGGAAATGACTTGTTTTACACTAACTTAAACATGCAATGTCCAATCTGCACAAAACTTCATATGTTTGGTAAGAGTCCTGGTCTGAAGACATCAAAAGGCCAATATTCAGTTATAATTATAGTGCCACCTGTTGGCAACAGGATACGTCATGCTTTGCACTAACTCAAACATACCATGTTCAATCTGCACCAAACTTCATATGTTTGATAAAAGGACTGGTCTGAAGACATCTACAGGCCAATGTTAAGTTATAGACATAGCGCCACCAGCTGGCAGCAGGTTTGGCACATATAAATGACTTTAACATTTTCCTCTATATTTGGCTTTTTAAATGCATATTGCTCACCGTTCCCTGTCTCCCTGAAGCCACCGTTGGCGGTGAGCCCGGGTGCGAGGGCCCGATCATCGCTGCTTGCAGCTTTAATTGTGTTTGACTTTTGTCACCTGTGCTCACCATTATGCAGCCCGGTTGCATCACAATGAAAATGTGTTGGCAAGTTGTGTCTAAACAGGTGAAAAGTGCTTATGGTTTTGCCAAAAGAGTGATTGATTCAATTAGTGGGTTCAGGCAACGGAGCATTTGGTCCAGACAATAGGGTTTAGTGTTTTAGCAATTGAGAAAAACTGTAAAATCTCCTCCGGGGGGAGGGAAACAATAGCAATGACAGTACTGGTCCCTTAATGGCAAAATTGACACCACAGCGCGAATTAGAGTGTTCGTCATGCGTGTTTAAAAATTTTGCCGACGCCTACCTTCTCGTTGTCCTGCTTTTAGCCTGGTTGGGTAGGATTTCACAAGAGAATGAAAGGTAAATTGAAGACAATTTTGAACCGACATTCTCAAGTTTCACAAATACCTGTTCAATTGCTAAAGTTCTCTGCTTTATGATTCCTCTACAGGCAAAATCCCAGCAAACAGTAGCAGTAGTCAAATTAGAAGAAAGTAGCAGGGAGAAAAGAGAAGGAGAGAGGATTTGCTCCAAACGTTGGGACTACTAACAAGGGCGGCAGCGTGGTGGCGCTGTTGAGTTGATACACTTAGGAGTTGGTTTTGCTGTTTTAAAGGATAAAACAAACTGACCTAAGTTTTGAGGAAACCCTAATTTCCTTTTGGGGTTTTGCTAATTGGAAGGTTAATGTTTTATACCCTAGGTTTGGTGAGAAATTAAATTGGTCCATATGTAAAAATCAGCAACAAAAATCTGAAATTAATTGCCCCATGAATGTTTTTTCTTCTGCTCAAATGGCATTTAAAAGGCTTATTGGTTTCACTTTATTTTGATGGTCCCTTTAACACATTCTGTTGACTTGTAAGTAACATTGCACCTACATTTCTACTAACTCTCATTAGAGTGTTAGTAGTGTATTAGTTGACTGGTAGGGTTAGGGTTAGATTAAGTTGATATGTACATGCAAAGTTACTTACAGTCAGTAGAGTGTCTGTTGGGAGCCCATCACAATAAAGAGTTAGCAGATATGAAGCAGACAGTCTACTAATACTCTTATGAGAGTTTGTCGACATATAGTTGCAACATTACTTAATGTCAAAAGAATGTTCAAAAAGGACCATCAAAATAAAGTGTTACCAGCTTATTTTTCAGGCTAGACCAGGCAATGTGCATGCAGAGTCATAACATGCTTTTGACTGCACATGTGCATTGGCTGGTCTAGTCAGGCTTCTATGGGAAATTTGGCTCTTTCATTTAGAAGGTGGGACTATTCCTCCATATTGCGCGTTGCAGTTTCTCCCATTCTATAGGAGAGAACCGTCTTTGCATTTCTATAGTCTTTGTTTTAATTAAAATTCATTTGGCCCATTTTTCCAAACCATTCATACAGTTCTCAAAACAAAGACTTGTTTCTCAAAACTTTTAACACATTTCACCTGTTTGCACACACGTTCCAATTTGCTCAGTGTTTTCTGCAAAACTCTACACAAAAACGCCATCATTTTGCACAGATTTAACCATGTTTTCATTTAGAAAACTCAAACACACAATATAATTAACTCAAGCATCAAAAAATTAACACAAACAGCACGTTTATCCATGTGTGAACATTCAGTAGCAAAACTGATGACACACAGGTCAGAATCTCAGGATGATATGCACAGGAGCATAATAAGTGATTATGTGTTTTGGAAAATGAATCATGGTAGTGGGAGACAAAGAGGAATAGGAGGAGAAAAGAAAACATTAAGGGGATGAGGTCAAAGGTCGTTTGTTCCTGATGAAATAAAGCACTATAGTTGACCACGTTCTTCTGCATGGACTGACCGTGAGGGAAGATGGCCTACATGCTCATCTACAAGGTTTCAATACTACTGACACATACAATATAATTACAGTACATAGCAGCAGTACTTCAGATGAGGGAACTTTCATTATTCTATGTACAGTAAATAATGTAGCACATGTTGTACACCCTCAAACTCATTACTGTTGAAATGATTTGTAGCCAAGTAGTCCTTACATCTACTCTATTTTTGCAGAACTGAGAGACGACTGTCCATGAATTAATTAATTTATTTATTTATTCACAGTAACTGACAGTATAGTCCAGTGTGTGTTTACTGTATATTCAGTTGTTTGGTCTTTGAACTTTTCTCTTCTAGTGCTTTTCATCTACTGTAAGATATCTTTACAGTAGTGTAATGAAAGTAAACTTTTCTTAAAGTTTATTGCTGAATTTTACTGTATCTGCACCCCTTTATTTATGCTGTATACTGTAACAGACATTGACAAAAGGATTACTATTTCTCAAAAGGAGGTTTTTGTAACAGTGTTTTGAATTGATCTCACTAGTGTTCTCTAGACAGGAATGTATTTGACAGGTTTGTGTATCATCTGAGGCCAAAGTTTGAGTCTGACAAAAGAGAATATGTTTTTGACTAAACTATTTGATTTTGACCTGGAAGTTTGAAGTTTGCACAAGTTGGTGTGTAATTTTGAGATTGTGTTTATAGTTGTGAGAAAATGGTGAATTGTTTCATGAATTTTGTGTTAGCAATCGAGAAAAACTGTAAATCATGAAAGAACTGTGATTAACCACATTATTTTAGAAAGCTGAGTTAAATTTCACTAGCCCGACCCAGGCCTGATTACTGCCAAACCTGTTGAATCATGAAATCACTTAAATAGAACCTGTCTGACAAAGTGAAGCATGTTTAAAGAGCAACACATCATTCTGTGATCTTAAGAAATTCATAAACAGATGAGAAACAAAATAGTTTACATGTATTAGTCTGGAAAGGGTTATAAAGCCATTTCTAAGGCTTTGGGACTCCAGCAAACCATGGAGAAATGGAGAAAACTTGGAACAGTGGTGAACCTTCCCAGAAGTGGCCGGCCTACCAAAATTACTCCAATAGCACAAAGACGACTCATCCAGGAGGTCATAAAAGAACCCAGAACAACATCTAAAGAACTGCAGGCCTCGCTTGCCTCAATTAAGGTCAGTGTTCATGATTCAACAATAAGAAAGAGACTGGGCAAAAACAGCATCTATGGGAGAGTTCCAAGGCAAAAGCCATTGCTGACCAAAAAGAACACAAAGGCTCATCTCACGTTTGCCAAAAAATATCTTGATTATCCCCAAGACTTTTGGGCAAATATTCTGTGGACTGATGCGACAAAAGGTGAACTTTTTGGAAGGTGTGTGTCCCATTACATCTAGCGTAAAACCAACACAGCATTTCAAAAAAAGAACATCATACCAACAGTCAAACATGGTGGTGGTAGTGTGATGGTCTGAGGCTGCTTTGCAGCTTCAGAACCTGGATGACTTGCCATAACTGATGGAACCATGAATTCTTCACTCTATCAGAAAATCCTGAAGGAGAATGTCCGGCCATCAGTTTGTGACCTCAAGCTCAAGTGCACTTCGGTTATGCAGCAGGACAATGATTCCAAACACAGCAGCAAGGCCACCTCTGAATGTCTCAAGAAAAATAAAATTAAGGTTTTGGAGTGGCCAAATCAAAGTCTGGACTTAAATCCAATTGAAATGCTGTGGCATGACCTTAAACAGTCCATTCATGCTCGAAAACCCTCCAATGTGGCTGAATTAAAACAATTCTGCAAAGAAGAGTGGGCCAAAATTCCTCCACAGCGATGTGAAAGACTCATTGCCAGTTATCGCAAATAAATAATATATAGTTATAAAGCGGAATATATAAATGTAAATTGTGAATATATAGAAATAAATCTGAATATATAGTTATAACTCTGAATATAAAAATGTAAATTGTGAATATGTAGAAGTAAATCTGAATATATAGTTACAAGTCTGAATATATAGAAGAAAATCTGAATATATAGTTATAAAGCGGAATATATTTAAATGTAAATAGTGAATATATAGAAGTAAATCTGAATATATAGTTATAAGTGAATATATAGAAGTAAATCTGAATATATAGTTATAAATCTGAATATATAGCTATAATTTATTTTGATATATGTATCAATGCAGATATTGTACTACATTAATTATTTTAATTATTACTGTCTATCCCATGCTGCTGCAATTGTCTCTATTCACTCCAGTCACTATTTGTAAACATATGATGTTATTGTCAATTTTCCTAGCCCTCTCAGCCATGTTGAACTGTGTAGAAAAGATGGGTATTTGCATTGTCACTGACTGTGAGGCCAGCCAGCCTTTTTTAAAGTATATGGAAAATAATCCTTTTGGTTTATATTAGTGAGATGCACTTACAATAATTAATATAGTAAGATATTTAAATCGATAACTATATACAGTATGTACAGGTTTAATAAAAAGTATATTGCTATGCCTTATAATAAACAGTTATATTGAGCTGTAGACAATATATATCCATATTTGCATTTATACAGTGTATTCAGGATTTATACATATTTTCAGATTTCATGATATGCATTTATATCAATGATTTACATTTATATATTCAGACTTATATAATTATTTATTTACGAATTCTAACTATATATTCAGATTCACATCTGTATATTCAGACTTATAGCTATATAGTCAGATTCACTTCTATATATTCACAACTTACATTTATATATTCAAATTTATATATATTTATATATATATATATATATATATATATTCACAATTTACATTTATATATTCAGACTTATTACTATATATTCAGATTTACATTTATATATTCAGAATTATAACTATATATTCAGATTTACATTTATATATTCAGAATTATAACTATATATTCAGATTTACTTCTATATATTCTATCACGGTTCATAGAATCACTGTCTCATCCTTGCTTGTCTGTTGTTGTGTGCTGTGTGAGTGGATGTGTCCAAGCTTGTGATTACGGGCTGATCAGCCCCAGCTGATTACTGGGCTATTTAAGATCAGCTAATGTTCCTCTCATTGTCAGATCCTCAGAGTTTCTCTGTGACCTGTCCTGCTGCTGCACGTTCTGTCTCCTGGTGTGTTCCTGTCTCTGCCCTGGCTTCGGAGGATTCTACATCTGGACTTGGCTGCCCATTGCGTCCCTGCGCCCGTCTTTCATCCACGCTGTGCACGAGTTCCATTCGCCATGGAGTTGCCCACCAGCTTGGATGGACTGATTGATTTAGCTCTCCGAGTAGATTCACGGTTACAGCAACATGAGCGAGCTCATCATCAGGTGTTGCCAGTAGTTCCTGATTATTCCCCTGTCGAGTCTGGACGCACAGTCAGCGACTTGTCCGACAGCGAACCCATGCAGGTTGGTAGGGCTCGGCTTTCCTGGGAGGACACAACCCTAGAGTGAATTGGGGCCAGAGTACCATCTCTGCATGGAGCGAGAACTGTTATGCTTCTTGTCTTGTGCCTGCTTTTTCCCCTGTGTCTTGTGTTTCGTTGCAGGATGAGGCAGGATTTCCAAGCACTCGTCAATGACGTGCTAAGAGACATGGTAGATCAGTTCATATGTTTACCTGGATGACATATAGATTTTTTTCTTTGTCTGTCCAGGAACATGTGCAGCACATCAGGCGAGTGCTCCAGAGGCTGCTTGAGAATGGGCTTTTTGTCAAGGTGGAGAAGTGCGCGTTCCATGCACAGTCGGTTCCCTTTTTAGGGTACATTATCTCGGCCGAGGGAATTCGCATGGACCCCGATAAGGTTAAGGCTGTGGTGGATTGGCGAACCCCTGAATCCCGTAAGGTCCTGCAGAGGTTTTCTTCGCTAATTTCTACCGACGTTTCATTCGTAATTTCAGCCAACTAGCCACTCCTCTGACGGCCTTGACCTCCCCCAAGACAGCGTTCAGGTGGTCCAGTGCAGCTAAGGCTGCATTTGCCAAATTGAAACGCCGCTTTGTTTCGGCACCCATTCTGATCACACCTGATCCTACACATCAGTTTGTGGTGGAAGTCGACGCATCAGAGGTGGGGGTAGGCTCGGTGCTGTCCCAGCGGGCTTCCTCGGACGATAAGATGCATCCCTGCGCTTTTTTCTCCCATCGATTGTCCACTTCCGAACGTAACTACGACATTGGTAACAGAGAGTTGTATTTCTGTCTCGTATTTTTGATCTTTCCGAACGCCCGTTGATTACACAGCCAGGGTAATGCCTCCGCCTGGGTGCCCACCGAACCTATTATTCGTGCCGGAGAGTTTACGGTCCGACGTTATTGGGTGGGGTCATGGTTCCAATGTGGCTTGCCATCCAGGAATTGGACGCACTAGGTTTCTAGTTAAAGGGGTCATATAATGCCATTTTTGTACAAGCTAATATGATTCTTTAGGGTCTAAATTGAAAGTTTGTAATATACTTTAATTAAAAATTCTCATTAGTATTGTAAGAAAACACTCATTTTACCTGGTCAAAAACAGCTCTCTGTTCAGCACACCGTTTTAGTGCGTGTGTTTTAAATGCTAGTGAGCTTTGCTCGCCCGCCCTCTGTTCTGTGGGGCGTTTTGACACAACACACGTGGAGTGTTGCCTTGACAACAGTTGAGGGTATATTTTGAAGAATGGCAGCGGAGTCTCTGAGGATACTGTGCAACCGTAACGCTTTTGTTCATTATAAACGGGATTATTAATTATATTGAGAACGTCGTAAATAGAAAACATGCATGTACCCTGAATGTAAACATTAGCCACATACATCGTGAAGCGTGCTAGCGATTTGCAAAGATTAATATAAAGATTAATATAAAGGTTAATTAAACGTTACACTCACTTCTTCTGGAGGTTCAGCAGGAACACGAATAGATGGTACCGATTCTTTTTTCAGGAGCAGCTTCTTAGCAAAACCAGCTTTATACTGACCTTCATTTATAAAGCAGTCTGGTGAAAAATGATTCGCGCAAACATGAAAACATTGACGTTGCTCGTGGGGAATATTCCCTTCAAAAGCGAAACTCAGCCACTGTGTCTTCAGCAGTTTGGACTTAGGAACATCAAAATGACTGCTGTGTTCATTATTGCACCCGAGAACAGAACACCACAATCGCTTAGACGCCATTCTGCTCATAGACAGCTCCAGCGTATATCAACAATGACGCGCGGACTATGATTGAGCAAGGGCGGGTCTGTGTTGAAACACTGCTGTCAATCAACCATCGTGGGAGGGGCGTCCGACCGTGTGACGTCACACGGTCGAACGGCTTGATTTGAGACAGGGTAAAACAAATAAGGAGATTAAAAAAAAAACACTGGATGGATTTTTATCATTTTATGATGGTTGTGTACAGGCACTGCTAACACACATTTCAGTACAATCAACTTGTAAAAGTGCATGTACCATTATATGACCCCTTTAAACAACGATTCTGGTGGCCCGCCATGGCTTGCGACATTCGGGATTTTGTTTTGGCCTGCTCAGTCTGTGCTCGTGGTAAGACTTCCAATCAACCCCCAGAGGCGTTACTTCAACCGCTGTCTGTCCCTTCGAGACCCTGGTCCCACATTGCGTTAGATTTAGTTACAGCCCTCCCGCCCTCCCTGGGCAATACGGTCGTTTTTACCATAGTGGACCGGTTCTCGAAGGCGGCTCATTTCATCCCCTTACCCAAATTACCGTCTGCTAAGGTGACAGCAGTTACTGTTGATCACGTCTTTCGCATTCATGGCCTCCGGATGGACGTGGTTTCCGACAGGGGACCCCAGTTAGTATCCAAATTTTGGAGAGTTTTGTCATTTGCTGGGGGCGAGTGTTAGTCTGTCCTCTGGTTTTCACCCTCAGAGCAACGGCCAGACGGAGCGGGTTAACCAGGATCTGGAGAGAGTGTTGTGATGTTTGGTGGCGCAGAATCCCACTTCCTGGTGTCAACAACTCTCGTGGGTTGAGTATGCACATAACTCGTTACCAGTGATGTCCACGAGCCTCTCGCCGTTTGAGTGTAGTCTAGGGTACCAGCCACCTATCTTTCCTAGTCTGGAATCCGAAGTCGCGGTTCCTTCTGCCCATGTGTTCGTCCAGAGGTGCTGTCACATATTCAGAAGAGCCCGAGAGACTCTCCTCCGGGTGGGAGCGCGCACTAAGGCTCAGGCCGCTCGCCACCTGTCAAAGCCTCCCGTATAAAAGGTGTGGCTTTCTTCTAAGAACATTCCGCTCCGCCTGTAATAAACTTGCTCCCAAATTCATTGGCCCGTTAAATTAAAGCACCAGTATGATTAAAGCCCGTTTTTCGTTCACCCCTTAATCCGCCTGCCCCGGTTCCTCCACCGCTGCATCTCGTAGACGGGGAGCCAACGTATTCGGTCAATCATATTCTGTTATCAACATTTTTATTTATTTTTTTATACATAACATCCAAAAAAAAAAAATAAATAAATAAATAAAAATAAAATAAAAAACATCAACAGACACATACTCAATATCTCAAAGTCCAATCCAAGGGAGGGAAAGAGGGAAAGGCAAGAAAAACACAAAAATCACTCCTTTATACAGTCACGTATATCAAAAAGAAAGCACTGCCAAGCATCGATGGTAGAAGGCTTGGCCCCATTGATTCGTGCTGTTGTACATTCACAAGCCACTATGTGCAGGAGAGTACGGATCCAATATGTTTTTCCACACATGTGCGGTGTAAACCAGTTTTGTATTATTGTCTTCTTCGCAGCTGTAAAACCAGCAAACATCATTCTCTTTTGCATTGAGGTTATACAGAGATCAGAATCATCATTAAGAAGACACAAACTTGGATTAACAGACCAATACATTTGCAATAAGGATGATAAAACCAGGTTTACATGTGTCCATAGACTGATGACGACAGGACATTCCCAAAACATATGCAGAAAAGTACCTGATGATGTAGTATTACATATATGGAAGTTGAGATTCGGTTGTAGTTTCATTTTAAATCTTTTGTAAGGAGTTATGTATGCTCTATGAATGACTTTGAAGTGAATAAGACGATGAGCCAGATTTTTAGATGTTAAACTGAGATTAGACCACACTCTCTCCCAGTCGACAGATAAATTAAGGTCAGATAATTCCCTATTCCAAACAGTTTGAATAGAAAGAGGTTTTGTAACGCAATCAATAATCTTATTATATATTAAAGAAACAGACGGCCGACCAACAGATGGTGCAATCCAATCTTGCATAGGATGAGAGGAGATGGGAGATGCCCAAGGAACTCCATACGCTTTGAGAGCAGAACGTAACTGAAGAAAGACAAAATATGCGGATGCTGGTAGACAAAATTTGGTTCTTAATCTCTGAAATGAACATAGGCCCTGGTTATCATATATATCACCGCATGTGTTTACACCTAAAGAGGACCAAGAGGGTTGGACAAATGGACGATTTCCGCATACAAAATTAAAATTGTGCCATAAAGGTGTACTATTACAAAATTTGAAGGTTCCTCCTATCCGACGCTCCACCGCTTTTCCAGATTTTAATAGAGTTGGCCACAACCGGACCAAATTTATACTTATCCCCTTTTTTCCTGTGCCAGTAAATAACATATCTTGGAGTCTATTTGGTTTAACCTTGTCAGCTTCAATCACTCTCCAAGAAACTGTAGATTGAGGATCAACCCAATTATGAAGAGCCTTAAGCTGGAACGACCAATAATAAAGTTCAAAATTTGGTACAGCCAGTCCTCCTGCGCTATTAGGATGTTGTAATGTGGTAAGTTTAATTCTGGGGCATTTATCATTCCAGATAAATTTAGAAATTATGGAGTTAATCTCCTTAAAATAACCTGGAGGGGGAGAAAGTGGTAGCATAGAGAAAAAAAATTAAATCGAGGTAACAAATTCATCTTAACAGTGGAAATTCTTCCTTGAAGAGAGACTTTAAGATTCTTCCATCTTTGAATGTCATTTTGACTTTAACTAAGATATTATTAAAATTGTCTCTGGCAATCTTATGAATGTTTTTATATATGGTAATGCCCAAATAGATGAAAGATTCCTTAATAGGGATAAATGAGGGAATAGAAGAATTGACTTTAACATTGTTAATTGGCATTAAAGCAGATTTGCTCCAATTTATTTTATATCCTGATAAGCTACTAAAATGATCAAATTCCTTAATTACACTAGAGACTGAAACATCAAAGTGGTCTAAATATAGAATAATATCAGCGTATAACGAAATACTATGATTATGATCATGAATCTTAATCGATACTTCAGATTTCCTGATGGCTTGTGCTAAGGGTTCAAGAGATAGACAAAACAATAAGGGTGAAAGCGGACATCCCTGCCTTGTTCCCCGCTGCAAAGGGAACGGGGGGGAAATAATATTACCAGTTATGACTGATGCTGCAGGTGAGTGGTATAATGTCTTAATCATAGAAATGAAGTGTTCGCCGAAGCCGAAACATTGCAGAACTGCCCACATATAATTCCACTCTAGCCTGTCAAAGGCTTTTTCTGCATCAAGTGAAAAGACCGCACAAGGGGTCGGGTGGGAGTCTGCAAAGTCCAGAATATGAAGGAGTCGACGATATTGTCAGATGCATTGCGCCTTGATGAAACCAGTTTGGTCCTCCTTGATCAGACTATTAATTACCTTCTCCATACGAAAAGCAAAAACTTTAGCATAGATTTTAAGATCACATGGGATAAGCGAAATCGGTCTGTAGCTGGAACAATCTAATGGGTCTTTCCTTTTTAAGAAGTAATGAAATCAGTGATGTTTTTGATCTCTATGAAAACCCCATGTTCAATCGCAAAATTAAATGAATTAAGCATAAGTGTCCCTACCAAATCCCAAATTTCTAAATATAATTCGGGAGACCATCTAGACCTGGCGATTTGCCCTTTTGAAGGCTTTTAGAGAGACGTGAAGCTCCTCCAAACTTAATGGGGCCTCCAAAGATTCTTTATCCATCTGTGAGATCCGAGGCAGTTCCAATTTATCTAAATACTGCTTACAAATTGGTTCATCAAAATCTGTTTCGCTTTATACAGATTCATGTAAAACCTTTAAATATGTCATTAATTGCCGCAGGATTCATGGTGACCTGATCATCCGATGATTTTATTGCGCTAATATATGCCTTAGACTCGCATTCTTTCAACCTAAGGGCCAATAAATGACTAGGTCTCTCTGATTCAAAATAATATTTTTGCCTAGTCCTATGTAAAATAAATTCCGCCTTTGAGTGTGAAAGTAAATCATATTCTTCTTTTAAAGAGGACAACTGTGTAGCCTGTTGCTCAGTAAAATGTTGTTTTGTAGGTTTTGCAATGATTGTATTTTATTTTCTAATTGTGTAAATTGGTAAGTTTTCGCTTTGGCAAGAGTAGAAGAGAAAGATATACAGAATCCTCGTATGGCACATTTAGTCGATTCCCACATTATTTGAGGATCCACATCAGAGGGCATATTGATTTCAAGAAATTCCTTAATATATTCTTTTAATGAAGTAATGAAAGTCTGATTACTTAATAATGATATGTTAAAGCGCCATCTAGGGGCTTTGGCTTTAACATCGGAAAGAGGAACACTGCACAACACAGCAGAATGATCAGATAATAAAATTGGTAATATAGAGATGGACGAATTCGACGAAATTAAAGATGGGCTGAGAAATATGTAGTCTATCCTAGAGAAAGTCTTATGTCTATTAGAAAAAAAAGTGAAGTCCTTAGCTTTAGTATTCTGAATTCTCCAAAGATCGATTAAGTTGAGCTCCGTGATAAATTTATTCAGTAATTTAGAAGATGGATTGGCTGTTGTATCAAATTGAGATTTATCTAAAGCAGGATTTATGACAGCATTAAAATCCCCACCCACAACTAATGGGCAGTCAGTCTGCTCAAGTAATGTTTTGGAAATCTGTATAAGGAACGCACTGTCTGTCTCATTCGGACCGTAAATAGAGACCAATGCTAACCTATTATTATATATTTTGCATCGGATAAACACAAATCTACCCTTCTCATCACTACCAAGGTGTTCAATTGTTAAATTTAACTTTCGATTAACAAGGATAAGCACCCCCTTAGTTTTATTTTGAGCGCAGGAAAAAGCCACTAATTTATAATATTTATTCTGAAAACGTGCCACATCAGCTTGTTTTAAATCGTCTCTTGAATTAGGGCACAGGAAATAGACTTACGGTGTAAATATTCTAACACACGGGTTCGTTTAACAGCGAATTTAAACCATTCACATTCAGTGATAAAATATTTAGAGTATGCATTGAATATTCACAATCCCTAAATTGTATTCAATAAATGAAAAAAAACAAAAGCACTTCCATTCTGTAAATAGCATGTAAACGCTGACGTGCATTTTAGATACCAAACCTCCTAGAAGAAAAATCCCTTTAGAAATAAGGTAAAATAAATAACAGTATAAATGTCTGTTGTAAAAAGTAAAAACAACATAAAAACCTGAACAACCAACAACTATAAACGAGGAACAACTCAGACCGCACATTACCGAGAACATAGGTCTGACTGAGCAACAAAAATAGTGATGGTTCGTGACCGATCCACTCCAACGCAAGACATGTCTCCCGAAAGGCCCACACAGCCAAAAAATATTTTTAATTAAACCTACTCTCAATTAGTCCCCTCCAAAAAAGAGAGAGAGAAAAAAAAAAAGGAGTGTCAGTCTTACCAGCAACGAGATTGTTGTACCGGATATATAGGGACAATATCTCGGTAGTAGAGAGGAGAGAAGAAAAAGCAAAAAATAGACTTAGCAAGCGTCCATGTCCATCCTACCATCATCCCCTACTGGGCAGCTAGAACCATGTCCATCCCGGCCATCAAGTTCCTCCCGCTGGACCGGAGAGACAGCGGCCGCTGTTCCCCCGTCGCCGCCCCGCAGAGCCACGGCATATGTCTTCTGCTGAGACAGGGAGCTGATAAAATCCTCCGCTTTCTGAGGGGAATCGAAGCTTTTCTGTTCCCCTTTGTGCCGTAGTTTAACCACCGCCGGATAGATGAGGAAGGGCTGGAGGCCAAGCGCTGTCATCTTCTTCAAAACCGGACCAAATGCCTTTCTCCTGATCGCTGTAGCTGGACTAAAGTCGGGAAAAAATAGTAGTGTAACATTGTTCTGTGCGCATTTCACCGGATAGGCCTGCCGAGCACCCTTCAGGATATCTGATCTGTCATGCCATCTCAGTACACGGAAGATAAGAGTGCGCGCCGATCGGAGCCTCTCCTCCGTCATACACGCGGTGCGCCCGGTCAATCTCAATGTCACGGCCCCTCAAGGAAGGAATCCACTTGGGAGATGAACTCTGAGGAAACCAGCCGCGTCGGATCCCTCAGCCCCTCTGGCAGCCCCACCAGTCGTCGTTGTTCCTCCTGCACCTGTCCTCCATATCCGTCATCTTCTCAGTGAGTCGCTCCAGCTGATTTCACGTCCGTGACTGCCCTCCTATCCTCACGTGCATCTGCTTGAACAGAATCAACGCGGTCACGTGTCTGCTTCGCCGCTGTAGTTATGGCCTCAAACTCCTCTCTTAGCTTTTTAACAGACTTGTTGGTCGCTTGTATGTCCTCACGCAGTTCGCGCAATGCTGGAATCAGTACAGAGTCCATCGCATCTCTTACTGCCGAATTCACAACCGAATTCAAAGTGTTTTGCTGTTGTTTAAATGCTAGTTCAATACGGCTAGCGATAGCATCGTCGAGGTCTTCTCTGGAGATGGCGGAATCTCTGAATTTTTCTTCATTGGCGATTGCTCAATCTCTCTTTTCCGATCCTTTGTCTGCCTTAGCACTCATGATGGGTCCAATGCAGAGTGGTTCAAATTTTACTGACAGGATCTTACAATATGTGGCAAAGTGAGCAGAGCGAAAGACTAAGCTTGCATCGCCGTCGAAGGGTCACGTGATCCCCGGTCAATCATATTCTGAGAATATATATATATATATATATATATATATATATATATATATATATATATATATATATATATATATATATATATATTTATATTAGAGCTGTCAATCGATTACTTTTTTAATTAAATCACGATTAATCGTATGATTGCCATGAGTTAACTCGTGATTAATCGCACATTTGTATTTGTTCTAAATGTACCTTAAATTAATACTTTAAGTTTTTAATACTCTAATCAGCATGGGCATGGACAAATATGGATTGATTTATGCAAAAGTATGTTTATTATTATTGAAACCATAGTCAATATAGAGCATGAAGACTAGACATGTTTCAAAGGTCATAGATGTTTTTCAAGAACTTGTTCATGTCTATTAGACACATGAAAAAGAAATTCCAGGTTCCCATTACTTCTCTTTCTTTGCACTGAGCAATTTACTTACACAAACCTGTTTACATTTTTGCAGGACAGGGCAGCTCACTTCTTCTGAAAATGCAAAATGTACATTTAATATTTATTATTAGATTTGTTTGCCTCTCTGTGCCCACATACTGTATTTTGATGAAGCTAAATTCTCAATAAAACTGTTTTCATTGGTATATTTTACTGTTTCTGTTGTCAGACAACGGAATGAATATGAAATAGTGACTGAAACGCGACCCATTACATACTGCTACATAACCAGCTCTCCTTGCTAAGATGTTAATCTGCACAAAATCCTGATAATCAAGCCGTCGTCTGATAAAATCAAATACACATAAGATAATGAGCTGTGCTGTGTTTTCGGCTATAATTGCATGTAAAATTAGAGAAGGAACATAATATATGTCTTTAACTGAAAGCGCTGCTCCTCTCCGCCACTCGCTGAACAATGCAGACGCACAGAGAGAGAAAGAAAGGGGTGTGTGCGCGCTGGGACAGCAAGTGCTCGGGCGGTCTCAGCGAGTCTCACAAACTAAATAAGGTTTGGGTAGACCCTAAAGATTTGTGGCAAGGCATTTTTTTGAAGGGAAGGGGGGAAATCGCTAAAGGGGTCTGAAAAGTGATTAATTTAAATTTAAGTACACATAATATTGTCACGTGTATGTTCGGTTTAGTTTTGAGTGTTTTCATTGTGATTCATTGTGGATCCTCCGGTGTCTGGAGAGTGTCCAGCCTCAATCCAGAACCAGCGTCCAGTCCATCCACCATTCCCCAGTCAAGCCTTTCAGCCGCTGCTGACTCATACATAATACATACATACTAAATGTAAATGTAAATGTAAATAAGAAGTTAGAATCAGGGGTAAAATTGCCATTATAAGTACTGTATTAATGGCTGTTTAGCCATAATTATTGGATTGTTCTGGTCAATAAAGTTGTCATAAAGTCAATAAGTGCCATACTTAATGTGGATATAATTTTAACTTTAGAATAGGGGTCAAATTGCCTTTATTAGTACTATAACAATGGCATTTCAGCCTTAATTATTAGCTAATTCCAGTCAATAAACTTGAATGTTACTCAATAAGTGCCATAATTAATGTGGATACAACTTTCACTTTAGAATAGGGGGTCAAACTGCCTTTATTTGTACTGTATTAATGGCATTTTAGCCTTAATTATTAGCTAATTCCAATCAATAAACTTGAATATCACTCAATAAGTGCTATAATCAATGTTATATGACACAACTTTAACTTTAGAACGGGTCAAATAGTTTTTATTACTTTATTTTAGCCATACATTGCTTTAGTTGATTCACCTGTGTCTAGTTAATTTAGTCATTAGCTCCTCTTCTGTTTGTATAAATTCCCTTCCTTTAGTTCTGAGTTGCCGGTTATTGTCTAATGTTACAATGTGTGTGAACCCTTCCTTGTTCTTGTGGATTTAATAAATAATAATAATAATAATAATATACATTTTATTTGTAAGGCACTTTATATTTCAACAAAATCCCAAAGTGCAACAATGTAAAAACACAGAAAAAACAAACTCATCATGGATACACTGGTGGGTGAGGAGGGAAACCTTATACTCAATCCTGATTGAGACAGGGAGCCAACAGAACGATTTAAGGATGGGAGTGTTATGATCATTTTTGCGCACCCTCATCAGGACTCTAGCAGCACTGTCCTGAATGTACTGCAGCTTCTGAAGGCTTTTGCCAGGGATCCCGATGAGGAGCGCATTACAATAGTCCAGCCTGGAGGAGACAAAGGCGTGGACAAGCTTTTCTGTATCTCCAAAGGTGAGCATAGGACGAAGTTTGGCGAAGTTCCTCAGGTGGAAAAAAGAGGTCTTACACAAGTGTTTGATGTGATCCTCAAAGGTCAGATGCAAGTTCATTTTAACACCCAGGTTGATGAATGATGTTGAAAGTGAAATATCCTGACCAGAGAAGGTAATGCTGTTAATGACAAATGTCCGGACCTGGTTTGGAGTGCCGATTAGGATGGCTTCAGTCTTGGAGCTGTTTAGCTGCAAGAAATTATGCTTCATCCACGCCATTATCTCCTCCAGGCAGGTGGTCAAAATGGAAGATGACATGACAGCAGACGGAGTTGAGTTGGCCCTGATGTAGATTTGAATGTCATCAGTGTAGCAATGAAAAGAAATCCATGCCGGCTGATGACATGACCGAGGGGGAGCATGTAAAGGATAAACAAGATGGGGCCGAGCACTGAGCCTTGAGGTACACCACAGGTGTGTCAGGGATTTAACCTCTCCCAAGATGCTCAATTCTCCCAATGAGGTAAGATGAGAACCAATTATACACAGAGTCAGAAATACCAATGGTGGAGTGCAGACGATGAAGGAGAATGTTTTGGTCCACAGTGTCAGATGCTGAGCTCAGATCCAGGAGGATAAGGAGATGGGGAGCCAGCATCTGCTGTGATCAGTAGGTCATTTGTAACCCTGAAAACCAGACTGGAATTTCTCAAACAGTTTATTTTGTTTTAAATGGACCAGAAGCTGTGCAGTTACTACTTTTTCCAGCACTTTGGAAAGGAATGGAAGGTTAGAGATGGGCCTGTAGTTGTCAAAGACTTCTGGGTCTAAGGCAGATTTTTGAGAAGTGGTCTGATGACAGCAGTTTTCAATGTAGATGGAACATGACCAGCCTGGAGGGAGTGATTGATGACCTTAGTGATCAAAGGACTTATAACACAGGGGTTAGATTTTACCAAGGATGTGGGAAAGGGGTCCAGGGCACAGGTGGATGGTTTCATCTTTCTAATAATGTTCTCAACCTCTTGCTGTGAGATGTCAGAGAAACAGCAGAGATGGTGTGTGTGGGCAGCACCTGACTACACCTCATCCCTCTAAACAGAATTAACAACTACTTCCTGTTCTTTTGGAGATATCTTCAACCTCGTTTAATGTTTTATATTCAGTAATAGTAATATACATAATTATTATTTGTCATATTGACATATAAAAAACAAAACAAAAACATTTTTGGCCAATTTGTACATCCCTACAAACAAGCACAGCAAACCATTTTTTAGCACTTAATGGAAAAGAAGGAAACTTAATGGAAACTAGTATCTGAAAAATAAGTACCAGTATGAAAACATAATAGTACGGCTTATAAATTAAATGTTAATACGGCTTGCCATACCACATGATGTCTCACATCAAAATACAACATCGCAGCTTTGTTTCACTTCCCTTTCATTGCAGAACTTACGTACAGTGAACGTGTTTCCTTGTATTTAGATAATTTCTCTTTATTTTCTATCATCTCTGTTTGAATATGAATATTTTTTATTTTAAATCCACCATTCATTCTAAACCGATACCGTGCTGCATCTTTCACCTATGTCAAGACTTTTTTCTTTATATGTTCTTCGGGTTTCTTCTGCGTAAGTAATTTTTTATATTATCTTTTTGAAATACTATGTTCCCAAGTTTTTTGCTAAATTATTCCACACTTGAAATTGTATGAATGACATTAACATAATATACGTTAGTGAATCCTCAGAACTACAACTGTGGTTAATCTGCTTGAGGTTTCTCTATGTGTAGCCAGAGTATGTATAGCCTACCCCGGACACATTCACATTCAGTGATAAAATATTTAGAGTATGCATTGAATATTCACAATCCCTAAATTGTATTCAATAAATGAAAAAAACAAAAGCACTTCCATTCTGTAAATAGCATGTAAACGCTGACGTGCATTTTAGATACCAAACCTCCTAGAAGAAAAATCCCTTTAGAAATAAGGTAAAATAAATAACAGTATAAATGTCTGTTGTAAAAAGTAAAAACAACATAAAAACCTGAACAACCAACAACTATAACGAGGAACAACTCAGACCGCACATTACCGAGAACATAGGTCTGACTGAGCAACAAAAATAGTGATGGTTCGTGACCGATCCACTCCAACGCAAGACATGTCTCCCGAAAGGCCCACACAGCCAAAAATATTTTTAATTAAACCTACTCTCAATTAGTCCCTCCAAAAAGAGAGAGAAAAAAAAGGAGTGTCAGTCTTACCAGCAACGAGATTGTTGTACCGGATATATAGGGACAATATCTCGGTAGTAGAGGAGAGAAGAAAAAGCAAAAATAGACTTAGCAAGCGTCCATGTCCATCCTACCATCATCCCCTACTGGGCAGCTAGAACCATGTCCATCCCGCCATCAAGTTCCTCCCGCTGGACCGAGAGACAGCGGCCGCTGTTCCCGTCGCCGCCCGCAGAGCCACGGCATATGTCTTCTGCTGAGACAGGGAGCTGATAAAATCCTCCGCTTTCTGAGGGGAATCGAAGCTTTTCTGTTCCCCTTTGTGCCGTGGTTTAACCACCGCCGGATAGATGAGGAAGGGCTGGAGGCCAAGCGCTGTCATCTTCTTCAAAACCGGACCAAATGCCTTTCTCCTGATCGCTGTAGCTGGACTAAAGTCGGGAAAAAATAGTAGTGTAACATTGTTCTGTGCGCATTTCACCGGATAGGCCTGCCGAGCACCCTTCAGGATATCTGATCTGTCATGCCATCTCAGTACACGGAAGATAAGAGTGCGCGGCCGATCGGAGCCTCTCCCTCCGTCATACGCAGTGCGCCGGTCAATCTCAATGTCACGGCCCCTCAAGGAAGGAATCCACTTGGGAGATGAACTCTGAGGAAACCAGCCGCGTCGGATCCCTCAGCCCCCTCTGGCAGCCCCACCAGTCGTACGTTGTTCCTCCTGCACCTGTCCTCCATATCCGTCATCTTCTCAGTGAGTCGCTCCAGCTGATTTCTTACGTCCGTGACTGCCCTCCTATCCTCACGTGCATCTGCTTGAACAGAATCAACGCGGTCACGTGTCTGCTTCGCCGCTGTAGTTATGGCCTCAAACTCCTCTCTTAGCTTTTTAACAGACTTGTTGGTCGCTTGTATGTCCTCACGCAGTTCGCGCAATGCTGGAATCAGTACAGAGTCCATCGCATCTCTTACTGCCGAATTCACAACCGAATTCAAAGTGTTTTGCTGTTGTTTAAATGCTAGTTCAATACGGCTAGCGATAGCATCGTCGAGGTCTTCTCTGGAGATGGCGGAATCTCTGAATTTTTCTTCATTGGCGATTGCTCAATCTCTTTTCCGATCCCCTTTGTCTGCCTTAGCACTCATGATGGGTCCAATGCAGAGTGGTTCAAATTTTACTGACAGGATCTTACAATATGTGGCAAAGTGAGCAGAGCGAAGACTAAGCTTGCATCGCCGTCGAAGGGTCACGTGATCCCCCGGTCAATCATATTCTGAGAATATATATATATATATATATATATATATATATATATATATATATATATATATATATATTTATATTAGAGCTGTCAATCGATTACTTTTTTAATTAAATCACGATTAATCGTATGATTGCCATGAGTTAACTCGTGATTAATCGCACATTTGTATTTGTTCTAAATGTACCTTAAATTAATACTTTAAGTTTTTAATACTCTAATCAGCATGGGCATGGACAAATATGGATTGATTTATGCAAAAGTATGTTTATTATTATTGAAACCATAGTCAATATAGAGCATGAAGACTAGACATGTTTCAAAGGTCATAGATGTTTTTCCAAGAACTTGTTCATGTCTATTAGACACATGAAAAAAGAAATTCCAGGTTCCCATTACTTCTCTTTCTTTGCACTGAGCAATTTACTTACACAAACCTGTTTACATTTTTGCAGGACAGGGCAGCTCACTTCTTCTGAAAATGCAAAATGTACATTTAATATTTATTATTAGATTTGTTTGCCTCTCTGTGCCCACATACTGTATTTTGATGAAGCTAAATTCTCAATAAAACTGTTTTCATTGGTATATTTTACTGTTTCTGTTGTCAGACAACGGAATGAATATGAAATAGTGACTGAAACGCGACCCATTACATACTGCTACATAACCAGCTCTCCTTGCTAAGATGTTAATCTGCACAAAAATCCTGATAATCAAGCCGTCGTCTGATAAAATCAAATACACATAAGATAATGAGCTGTGCTGTGTTTTCGGCTATAATTGCATGTAAAATTAGAGAAGGAACATAATATATGTCTTTAACTGAAAGCGCTGCTCCTCTCCGCCACTCGCTGAACAATGCAGACGCACAGAGAGAGAAAGAAAGGGGTGTGTGCGCGCGCTGGGACAGCAAGTGCTCGGGCGGTCTCAGCGAGTCTCACAAACTAAATAAGGTTTGGGTAGACCCTAAAGATTTGTGGCAAGGCATTTTTTTGAAGGGAAGGGGGGAAATCGCTAAAGGGGTCTGAAAAGTGATTAATTTAAATTTAAGTACACATAATATTGTCACGTGTATGTTCGGTTTAGTTTTGAGTGTTTTCATTGTGATTCATTGTGGATCCTCCGGTGTCTGGAGAGTGTCCAGCCTCAATCCAGAACCAGCGTCCAGTCCATCCACCATTCCCCAGTCAAGCCTTTCAGCCGCTGCTGACTCATACATAATACATACATACTAAATGTAAATGTAAATGTAAATAAGAAGTTAGAATCAGGGGTAAAATTGCCATTATAAGTACTGTATTAATGGCTGTTTAGCCATAATTATTGGATTGTTCTGGTCAATAAAGTTGTCATAAAGTCAATAAGTGCCATACTTAATGTGGATATAATTTTAACTTTAGAATAGGGGGTCAAATTGCCTTTATTAGTACTATAACAATGGCATTTCAGCCTTAATTATTAGCTAATTCCAGTCAATAAACTTGAATGTTACTCAATAAGTGCCATAATTAATGTGGATACAACTTTCACTTTAGAATAGGGGGTCAAACTGCCTTTATTTGTACTGTATTAATGGCATTTTAGCCTTAATTATTAGCTAATTCCAATCAATAAACTTGAATATCACTCAATAAGTGCTATAATCAATGTTATATGACACAACTTTAACTTTAGAACGGGGTCAAATAGTTTTTATTACTTTATTTTAGCCATACATTGCTTTAGTTGATTCACCTGTGTCTAGTTAATTTAGTCATTAGCTCCTCTTCTGTTTGTATAAATTCCCTTCCTTTAGTTCTGAGTTGCCGGTTATTGTCTAATGTTACAATGTGTGTGAACCCTTCCTTGTTCTTGTGGATTTAATAAATAATAATAATAATAATAATATACATTTTATTTGTAAGGCACTTTATATTTCAACAAAATCCCAAAGTGCAACAATGTAAAAACACAGAAAAAACAAACTCATCATGGATACACTGGTGGGTGAGGAGGGAAACCTTATACTCAATCCTGATTGAGACAGGGAGCCAACAGAACGATTTAAGGATGGGAGTGTTATGATCATTTTTGCGCACCCTCATCAGGACTCTAGCAGCACTGTCCTGAATGTACTGCAGCTTCTGAAGGCTTTTGCCAGGGATCCCGATGAGGAGCGCATTACAATAGTCCAGCCTGGAGGAGACAAAGGCGTGGACAAGCTTTTCTGTATCTCCACAGGTGAGCATAGGGCGAAGTTTGGCGAAGTTCCTCAGGTGGAAAAAAGAGGTCTTACACAAGTGTTTGATGTGATCCTCAAAGGTCAGATGCAAGTTCATTTTAACACCCAGGTTGATGAATGATGTTGAAAGTGAAATATCCTGACCAGAGAAGGTAATGCTGTTAATGACAAATGTCCGGACCTGGTTTGGAGTGCCGATTAGGATGGCTTCAGTCTTGGAGCTGTTTAGCTGCAAGAAATTATGCTTCATCCACGCCATTATCTCCTCCAGGCAGGTGGTCAAAATGGAAGATGACATGACAGCAGACGGAGTTGAGTTGGCCCTGATGTAGATTTGAATGTCATCAGTGTAGCAATGAAAAGAAATCCATGCCGGCTGATGACATGACCGAGGGGGAGCATGTAAAGGATAAACAAGATGGGGCCGAGCACTGAGCCTTGAGGTACACCACAGGTGTGTCAGGGATTTAACCTCTCCCAAGATGCTCAATTCTCCCAATGAGGTAAGATGAGAACCAATTATACACAGAGTCAGAAATACCAATGGTGGAGTGCAGACGATGAAGGAGAATGTTTTGGTCCACAGTGTCAGATGCTGAGCTCAGATCCAGGAGGATAAGGAGAGATGGGGAGCCAGCATCTGCTGTGATCAGTAGGTCATTTGTAACCCTGAAAACCAGACTGGAATTTCTCAAACAGTTTATTTTGTTTTAAATGGACCAGAAGCTGTGCAGTTACTACTTTTTCCAGCACTTTGGAAAGGAATGGAAGGTTAGAGATGGGCCTGTAGTTGTCAAAGACTTCTGGGTCTAAGGCAGATTTTTTGAGAAGTGGTCTGATGACAGCAGTTTTCAATGTAGATGGAACATGACCAGCCTGGAGGGAGTGATTGATGACCTTAGTGATCAAAGGACTTATAACACAGGGGTTAGATTTTACCAAGGATGTGGGAAAGGGGTCCAGGGCACAGGTGGATGGTTTCATCTTTCTAATAATGTTCTCAACCTCTTGCTGTGAGATGTCAGAGAAACAGCAGAGATGGTGTGTGTGGGCAGCACCTGACTACACCTCATCCCTCTAAACAGAATTAACAACTACTTCCTGTTCTTTTGGAGATATCTTCAACCTCGTTTAATGTTTTATATTCAGTAATAGTAATATACATAATTATTATTTGTCATATTGACATATAAAAAACAAAACAAAAACATTTTTGGCCAATTTGTACATCCCTACAAACAAGCACAGCAAACCATTTTTTAGCACTTAATGGAAAAGAAGGAAACTTAATGGAAACTAGTATCTGAAAAATAAGTACCAGTATGAAAACATAATAGTACGGCTTATAAATTAAATGTTAATACGGCTTGCCATACCACATGATGTCTCACATCAAAATACAACATCGCAGCTTTGTTTCACTTCCCTTTCATTGCAGAACTTACGTACAGTGAACGTGTTTCCTTGTATTTAGATAATTTCTCTTTATTTTCTATCATCTCTGTTTGAATATGAATATTTTTATTTTAAATCCACCATTCATTCTAAACCGATACCGTGCTGCATCTTTCACCTATGTCAAGACTTTTTCTTTATATGTTCTTCGGGTTTCTTCTGTAAGTAATTTTTATATTATCTTTTGAAATACTATGTTCCCAAGTTTTTTGCTAAATTATTCCACACTTGAAATTGTATGAATGACATTAACATAATATACGTTAGTGAATCCTCAGAACTACAACTGTGGTTAATCTGCTTGAGGTTTCTCTATGTGTAGCCAGAGTATGTATAGCCTACCCCGGACACTTTCTAGAACTCAATTTTTATTTATTGTAGTTATTTTAAAGACAGCAGTGTATTATTTTATGAATATATTATCTTAAGAATTTATCTCTATTTCCCACAAAACAACCATCAGTCATTTTATCATGAATCATATTCAGTGGGGCATGTTGTCGCACTATTTGCAAGTTGTCACAATGGACACACACACACACACACACACACACATACATACATATATATATATATATATTTATATATATATGACTTCTGTATCTTCCAGTGACGTGTCATTCCTTGGGGTTCAGTTTAGAGACACTGCATCCAAGAGTTTTCACTGCGCCCGAGGTAGGCTCTCATTTCGGCCATCAGGTTTGTCATTTTGGACCAACACAAGGAGACAGGTGAGGCCTGCATTTTAATCAGGTAGAAATAACTCTTAAAGGTAATGGCTGATTTTTTATTGTTTGAGAGCTGATAAATATAGTTTCAGAGATTATTTTACATTATTGTTTTATATTGTGACCAAAATCACTAATTCCTAACTCTATATAAATAACCATAAAAAAGTTTGTGTCTGTTGACTGGAAAATTATGAGGTTGTGCTTCGTAATCCACTGTAAGGAAATATTTTAAAATTTTTTAAAAAGTCCTTCTCCCCAAGTACATATCTGAATCATAATATACAGAAGTTAACGCAGTTGCAATAATGTTTCGTTAATGTCCTGTTCCACCACTGCATATCCTTCCTATTCTCATAATTGCTTTGCTCTCTTTTAGTGTGTTAGTGACGGCCCCTACCCTTTATAATGGAACTGGTGGTCTTTATAGGTGTTCTTACAGTGGTAATCAGTGTATGCTGCTCCCACTGACAGGTTAGACTCCTCAACACTATTACAGAACATAAAAACACTAACAAAATACATTTTTAGACATATGCTAATACTGTAGTATGCTTCAAAGCTGTTTTCCAACAATAAATGACAAGTGCCATACAATAAATCCTACAGGTTCCTACAATCCACTTTTTTGCTCTTCTTGTCAAAATGGAAAAGGTCACATATGTAAAATGTAACTTTATTTTATTTTTTCGGCCAACTACAACTTGCAACTTTTGGCCAAATACAGCTGGCCCCGGCTTGACATTCATGAACCATACCCATGTCCCGACAATGCTCTTCAGTGTAGATTTATTATGCTCATTTTAATACAGCTGTTGATGGTAAAATCATCTATTTTTTATTTATTTTTGCTATTAACAGCTTTGACAACCAGAACTATGAGAAATGGATTGTTTCCTGACTCAAAAAGAGGAAGTAAATCACCAACTTTTGTGTGAAAGTTTCAACATGACAGAGGACAGAAAAGTCCTTACACATGCCACTTAACATTTGCACTACTTCTTGTCAAGCTGCTTTCGAACGTATTGAAATGTATTGTGAAATATGCTATATAAATTAGCCGCTAAAATTTGATTTCCCTTTCAGTTAATCCAGGCATTGCATTTGGTTTGGCTCTTGCCTGTGATGATAATCAAGCATTGGTAAGTAGTGTTGATTACGATTGCAGTGGTAAAAACAAGTTAGGGTGTCTCCAGTTTACTCCCTTGTTTCTTGTCCATCTTGGAAGAAGTTGATGCAATGTGTTAGTCCTGATGTACGCATAAATGCCAATGTTATAAATTTTTTAAAGTGCACCTATTATGCAAAATCCACTTTTACATGGTGTTTGGACATAAATGTGTATTGGCAGTGTGTGAACATAACCACCCTGCAATGATAAAAACCCACTCCTTATTTTTTAATCCCCATTAAACCAAAGTCTCAATAGGCCTGCCGTTCTGATTCTCTGAACAATATGATGTCACATTGTTTAGGCCCACCCATGGCCATTGACTGACAATCCTGCATTACCGTAGTTTCTACCCTCGGTAAATTGTGTTGGTTTTAATTGATCAGCGCCCTGCTGGTGAGATTAGTTCACGCTGCGCTCTCTGTTCGTTAGTGCTAGCAAACACATCCTTCCTGCGCTGTCGAGTCCCATTCAGCCACGTTGATGACAGGTCAGTGCGGTGCAAGCTCTGTAACATTGCATTGTTTCAGCCCACTTTCAGTGTGTTTGGCTTCCCATATGTATGGCTGAACATCGGTCAGTCATGTTGCATCTAACGGCTGTTTATTACTGTAGGTATACAAAGCAGAGACATATACGCTACGCCCTCTTCTAAAGACAGGGAAGGAATATGCAGTTCATTTGCATTTAAAGTGATACACACATACAAAAAAAACCAACAACAACAACAAAAAAAAAAACCCAGCTCTTTTTTAGACACGCCAAAAAAATTACATTTTCCAGATGTTATAATAAATGATTTGTGGGGTATTTTGCACTGAAAATTCACAGACACATTCTGGGGACACCCAAGAACAATTTGGATTCGCGGCTTGTCGCAAGTGATTTTTTGTCCAAAAATCCTCTATTGTGTGGTGTCATTACGATTATTTATCTGTTCCCGATCGATTTTCCCTGTGAAACAGAACGCAAGCCAGGAGAGCCAGCTGACGACGTCGATTGTCCTCTATTTGTTTTTCTTCTCTAGTCACGTTTGATCTCGCGAGTCTCCGTGAGATCACGTGTCACTGTGGGTCTGAGGGTGTTTTGGGGGCCTGGAGAAGTTTTGACATGCCCTGACATTTGTGCTTTTTTCAGTTGCTTAGAAACATATAAATGGCTAAAGTCTAATAACACTGTAATCAGCACAAACTGGGCTACAATAATATGTTAGCAGCATTTATGTACATGATTGTGTTTTTGAGAAAGCAATGTTTATGCGTGGTTAGTGAAAAACTACAATTTTGAAGTCACTGAAATAAGGCCATAAAAAACATACAGAACATTTGTTCACAATACTTTTGAGAAAAGTAGTCTAGAGTTTTTGCTTCAAAATGATGTGAAAATCATCTTGTTTACTTGCGCACAGAAAACAATATATTGATTTAAATTTTCTTAGTCACTTTTTGAGTAGAAAGGGTCTATGCGAGAGGGCGTGAACTATCCTGGATAATGCTGTGACTCACACCTGAGAAGACAAAGGCCCGCATAATGAGCTGCATAATGAGCCATTTAGTCAGGTGTGTGACTGAGAGGGAAGAGTTACAAGAAAGCATTTGAGGACAAAATAAATTTATATATTTTTTGTTTGTAGTTTATTTAGAATATATTTATATTTATTCATGCAAAATAACTTCAGATTCACTTGCGAGTGCAGTTAAGCAGTTTATTAGGAACAATCAAAGCTGACTTTTTAGCATCATTACTCCAGTCACATGATCCTTCAGAAATCATTGTAATATTCTGATTTGCTGCTTAAAAACATTTATTATGTTGAAAAGAGCTGAGAAGAATTTCAGTTTTTTTTTTTTTTTTTTTTTTGATGAATAGAAAGTTCAAAAGAACAGCATCGTTTGTAACATGATAAATGTCTTTATCATCACTTGTGTGCTAAATAAAAGTTTTAATTTATATATATACTGACTCCAAGCTTTTGAATGGTATAGTGTATATTGTTACACTTGGAGTGAGACTGGAGTAATGGTGCTGAAAATTTAGCTTTGATCACAGGAATAAAATATATTCAAATAGAAACCAGTTATTTTAAAGGCATGAAACGGAAGTTGCGACTGTATTTTCTTCTCTACTGTGACGTATATCCGAGTGAAACGGCATCTGAAATGAGAGGGAGCGGGACTTGATTTCGTCCTTCGGAAATTGATTGGATCGTTGGAAGTTGGGGCGTTACTAACAAAATGGAGGCAGATCTGAAATGCCAGTTTGCAGATAGTGGTAGGGGATTTCTCGCCACTGGATTCACCGCCGACACCCAAGCATGAATAAATGTTTTATTTATTAGGGATGAGGACTACGATCAACAGCACAAAACATGCCTAAACAGCGTGCGCGCGCATGAGAGAGAAAGAGAGAGAGAGACTGCCTGAATGACTGAGCGCATCCTCCATCAGGTTAAGTCATATTCATTAAACAAATTAGTTTGCGATGTCCTAAGAGTAATGTTGTCATAATATCCTAATATATTTTCAGTGTTTAAGGGTAAGGTACTCCCTCATGACTGGTGTCAGCGCAATAAATGAGTAGATGAGTCGTTTTGAGGGGGAGGGGAGGTTAACATTTTTGATTATAATAAACACTACAGTATTCCATCAAAAAATAAGAATAGTCAATTTTGATTTCATGCCAACTTTAAATAGTAAAAATATTTGACAATATTACTACTTTAGGAAATACAACTTTATGTATTTTGGATCAAATAAATGCAGGCTTAGTGAGCAGAAGAGGATTCTTTACAAAAACATTCAAAATCTTACTGTTCAAAAACTTTTGACTGGTAGTGTGCCATGTTGAAATATATAAATGAACATCAGATAGGCTACCTGGCATTTCCATAGTGTATATTGTTTATGTGCTCTGAAGGAAATAAATAAAAAAATAAATAAAAACATTTTGAAATTCTGGGTTATTTCTCTCAGCAGATCTTCTTCCAGAAATAGCAAGTAGCTGGGATGAACTTCGTTCTTTGTTTGGAAGGACTTTTGTTTACATTCGCGCGCGCCTCACGTCATTACTCCACCTCACGGATGTTTGAATGTGAAAAGCGCGATCGGCTCGTGGGCGTGACTGCATTAGATATAATGAGTTGAGACCGGAAAACTGGACATCGCGTTGGTTTCATACGGATTACTTTAACAGAGAATATTTGTTTTGGACGTGACTTACTTAATTTAAAAGTAGACATTTCAAGCTTTCTATACATATATTTCTCATGTATTTGAGGCGAGTATTTGCGGAGATTCATGTTGTTTTATTTACGTGTCTGTGAAGAGAGGTGACAGAGACAGAGCCATCAGAGAACGCACCCTGTTTATTATCTTTATTTTTTAAAAGCACATTGTTTTGTTGTTATTATGACTATACACAAATAAAAGTAGACCCTTTGCAGTTTCAAACGATACCTTATTCTTATCTGTATGATCAAAACTCATGGAGTATTTTTAGCTCTTTTCGCGGTCATAAGAAAAATATGAGACAGCCCGCACTGGTGCGTGCTTCGACCCCAGGGGGTTAAGATTTGAAAATCGTCTAGTGTGCAGCCAGCTTTACGTATGTAACACTCCTTCCCTGAAGGAGGGAAAAGAGACGTCACGTCGGTGACAAGCGAATATATATATATCAGCGAAAACCAGAGTATCGTTGCACCTTCTAATTATACTCATATATATATATATATATATATATATATATATATATATGAGTATAATTAGAAGGTGCAACGATACCTGGTTTTCGCTGAGAAGCCGAGCCGGTGACCTGGCTGCTCAGTGATGGTACAGCAGCTGTGGTGATGGGACGTGACGTCTCCGTTCCCTCCTTCGGGGAACGAGGGTTACATGCGTAACCGAGAACGAGTCAGTAGATCCTTCCTCAGAGGAATCTGCCAGGGAGGGGCTGTCACGAGGTGCATTAGTTCTGGGAACCAGGTCCGAGTGGGCCAGTAAGGCGCCACAAGCAGGACCTGCTCCTCGTCCTCCCTGATCTTGCACAGCGTCTGTGCGAGAAGGCTCACTGGGGGAAAGGCATACTTGCGCAGACCCCGCGGCCAGCTGTGTGCCAGCTGGACCGTCTGGGGATGGAGACTCCATTCTTCGGGGAGCGCAGCTCGTGACATCTCGTCGGCCATACGGTTTTGCAGACCTGGAATATGAACGGCATGAAGCGACCTCAGATGCTTCTGACTCCAGAGGAGGAGGTGGCGGGCGAGTTGCGACGGGAGCATAGACCACCTTGTCGGTTGATGTATGCAGCAGTCGCAGTGTTGTCTGTGTGGACCAGCACGTGCTTGCCTCGTAAGCAGTTGATGTGCCAGTGCAGTTGGGGTTCCATCCAAACCCCTGACACTGCATGCCTGTCGTACGTGGCCCCCCAGCCGGTGGTAGAGGTATTTGTGTAAACCACAGCATGCATGGAGACCTGTTCTAGCGGCACTCCTGCCCAGAGAAATGCAAGGTATGACCACAGGGTGAAGGTTTAGCGGCAGTGCCTCATTGCCACACCCACCTCGGGACTTGGCCATGGAGCCAGTGTTGAAGCAGTCTCATATGAATCAGCCCCAGCAGCCTGACTGCAGCTGCAGCTGCCACATCTCCCTGGAGCCTCTGAAACTGTTTTTGTGGGACCACCGTCCTGCTCTTGAACATATTCAGGCAGTTCAACACCGACTGAGCACGTTCCTGCATGAGGCATGCTGTCTGTTCGACCGAATCCAACTCCATATTGAGAAAAGAGATCCTCTGCTTCAGGGAGAGTTTGCTCTTTTTGGTGCTCTCATGAGCACTGATGTGAAGTGGATACCCCAGAACTTGGGGGGACACCAGGCAAACTGAATCGCATAGCCGAGTCTGATGGTCCTCAGGAAAAAGTGAGACGGGTTGGGTAGAGACCCAAAGACCGTACAACCGGGACCATCGGAACCACTGACAGTGGGGCAATGAGGTGGAACGCAGGGACCTGTACACAGTTTACCCCCTAGCTGCACTACCGTCGAGAGTGGTGAGGAAGGAGGAGTTAGCAGGTCAGTTTCTCGGCAGAAAAAGGTGCTGTCCACGACCTGGTAAGCCCCTCATGCACCTCCGGGAAGAATGATACCGGGGCGGGGCACTAAGAACCAGCGCGGGCCACCCCAAAAAAACAATCGTCCAACCTTGAGGGCTCGGGACACGGTGGAGGTCTCCACTCGAGCCCTACCTTCATGGCGGCCCGGGAAAGCATAGCCGTCATTTCCGGATCCGACTGAGGCATTGCTACCATCCTGAAGGGCGGCAGCGCAGCCGAATCTTCCTCTCCAGAAAGTTCCGGCTCACCCTCCGATGCAGTGGTCAACATCCGATCGTTGGGAGAAGTGCTGAAGGATACTGCTGGTACGCTCCTTGTAGAGGGACCAACACATTCCTTTGGCAGCTCAACTGGTTGCAGAGTGCAAGAGGAGCGATGATTCCCCGAGGGTTGGTTCCCTGGAGGGTTTTTTTTTCCATCACTGTTACTCTCAGACCGCCTCAGACTGCCTGAAGTAGCCCCCGCATGACCTTTCACCAGGATGAGAACTAGATCGAGGCAGAGGCAACGGAGCTCCACCCCTTTTGAGGTAACGGAGCATGGCCCGCAAATCCCAGATGGTCATCTTCCCGCAATGAGAACATGACTCATCCACGAACGCCACCCCAGCGTGCTTAATGCCCAGACACACGAGGGAGCGATCGTGACCATCACCTGATGCCAGGTAACGACCACATCCATAAACGCACGGGTGATACGTTGTCTATAGTACGTCGTCTTTACAAAGACGCAACGTTGTCTTTAAAAAGACGCACCCGTGAATGCTCTTTTAGCGTGCTGAAGCGCACAGGATAGATGGTCACCTGCAACAAAAACAGGGGGTAGTGCAGCCTGATGTGTGCAACCCACTCGACACGGGAAACCACCACCGCTAAAGCGCCGTACCACCAGCACCGCTGAACTCATTCAGTCGTCTTCTCTCAGTAGAGTAGTCAGGAGCAAAACGATGTAATGGCTTGGCTCCGAAGCGAAAAGCTGAGTATGCGTTGGATGCAGTCGTCACATGCCAATGTGGATTGGCTCGTTTAGTTTACACTCGAAGTGGATTGCTCTCTCTAAGCGAGATCCCAATTCATTGGTCACCGATGTGACTTGAAGTGACCGACTGAAAGGGAACTACAGTTTCCAAAAAAATTTATAGACACTTTTAACGTACATATTATTATTACTGTGGACACTCTTTGGAATACATAACCTTATTACAAGTTAGGGAGTGGGTTGTGGTTACACTATATTTTACGGTCCAGTTCTCGCTATTAACAAACTATTAACTACGACTTTTGCCTCAATTTGCCGCTTATTAATAGTTAGTAAGGTAGTTGTTAAGTTTAGGTATTTAGAATTAGGGATGTAGAATATGGTCAGGCAGAACGTACGCTTTATAAGTACTAATAAACAACCAATATGTTAATTAATAGGCATGCTAATAAGAAAGTAGTTAAGAGTGAGAATTGGTCCCTATGCTAAAGTGTTACCAGATTTTGTTATTAGACTGGCTTAGGGCGTGTTCACACTTGGCGTCTTTTTTGACTAGAAAAAGTTGACGAGCGCTTTTTTAGTCAAATAAAAAGCTGGCAGCGTTTTGGTTACAAATTGTAGCCGAGGGCGTCTTTTGTTGCTATAACAACAGCTGCAGCGGTAGTTAAACCGCTGTGTGCTGCAGAAATGTCGGATTTTGAAGTTAAGGGTGAGGGCGTCGGTTCACAACGACGTTTGTGGGAGTGCGGCATTATACGGGGAAGGAAACTGTATGGTGCTTCCACCAATTTAGTCCAGGTTAACTTCTTGTGCTCCGAAACTAGTACAACCTGTCTACCGGCTATCTTCTCCTTTTTTCTTGTTGTTTTTGTTGTTATGGAAACGACTTGCCACTCGCTTGTCATTGGTCAGCCGTCAAAAAGGCGCTTGACGTAGGGCGTTTTTTCCATAAAAGTTAAACTTTTTTCCACTTGAAAAGACGCTCTGAGCTGCAGAAAAAGATGCCGGTGGCAGCGTTTTAAAAAGCGCTCAGGACTTTTTTGAAAACACGGTTTACTCCGTAGGATTATAATGTAAAACAGACGCTGGCAGCTTCAAAAAAGACGCCAAGTGTGAACATAGCCTTACTGTGCATTATCTCTTACACACAAAAATATGAGCAATGTTTCAGATTGTAAAAAAGTATATGTCTATGCGGTCTATGCCACATATGCGGTCAAATCATAATCTCCTTTCATTTTTACTAATTTTGTACTTTACTTTTTTAATTATCTACTTTTTTCTTTACTCATGTGTCTTAAACTACAAAATCAGTTCAATCAAGAGCAGCGAGTGATTCCCTTTTTTCTTTTATTGTTAGGTTAACATTAATGAGACAGACAGCCTATGTCAACCTTCTGTAACGCACGGATCTAATGTAATGTTACATGTCAGATGTTTTTCCCCCAACAGTTCCCCAAATGTTCACTTATGACATAACAGAATGTTTGAGTGAATCTGTAGTCTTCTGAGGTCAGATTTAGTAGCTGAGCTGAACCAGACAGATATTGATGTGCAGAGGACAGAATCAGTGATGGCGGAGTAGAGTTTCAGCAGTAAAATCAACATTTTTCACTTTTTTTGCATGTAGTTCAAAATTAGTCCATGTGCATTCCGACTCATTTTGCCAGCATGGGTCACATTTTCTGTATATAGCGCTTTATACAATACAGATTGTGTCAAAGCAGCTTACATACAAAATGTGCTGAGTGGTGGGTCCCCAGGACCAGGATTGAAAAGCACTGCAATAAAACATTACAATAATCTAACCTTGAGGTCATGAATGCATGAATTAACATTTCTGCTTTTGATATTGAGAGCATAGCTCATAATTTATTTATACTTTTAAGATGAAAAAGCAGCTTAAGGAGTGAAGTGCTCAGCATAACAACCCTCTAAAGCAAGGGGAGCACTTCAAGCTTAGCTTAAGGGCTGCTTATCAGGGAGGCTCACAGAGAGCCTAACAACCTACAGCACAGAGCTCTAAGGGGGCAGAGTACTTAGCATAACAACCCTCTTAAATGAGGGGTGTTGTGACAAACTCAACCTCAAGGGCAGTTTAGCAAGGCCCATATAGTCTTAAGCCTTCTACACACTGCACAATTTTAGCAATCCCATAAGATCATTACAAATCATACTGTGCTATATGGATCTAATAAACTTGAAAATTAAGATATTTTTAATGAAATCCACGAGATTTCTGACCCTCCATAGAGAGCAATGCAACTGTAATGTTCCTAGACTCAGAAACGTAGTAATGACATCGGTAAAATAGTCAAGTCAAGTCAAGTCAAGTCACCTTTATTTATATAGCACTTTTAACAGTACAGATTGTGTCAAAGCAACTTTCCAATATCAAAATAGGAAAATAGTGTGTCAATAATGTAAAATGACAAGATTAAACACTCAATTTTCAGTTAAAGGCATTTCATTATGGCATTTCATCATTTTCAATGTGACATCAGTGGTTCAGCCATAATTTTATAAAGCTAATAGAACACTTTTTGTGCGCAAAGAAAACAAAAATATCCATTATCGAGAGTATCTCGATGCATGCACGTGCTGCTGCTGACTTAAACCATGCATACGCTGTGCCTTGTTTTCAAGCAGAGGAATGCATGCACATGTGCACGGAACCGTGCTGTCTTCGAATGTAAACAGACATGGCACCCGCGCTGCCGCGGCTGTGGTGGCTGTTAAACATCTGACCTCTAGCCAGACGAAACCAGCAGTTTAATTCCAGGCTGCAACAAGTTTAGATTGTTCAGAGGACTCATCTGGTTCCCGTGGCTTTGTGACGAGGTCTTCGCAGGGAATCTGTCTGGGGGTCATCTAGTTGTCATGATCTCCGCTGGCATTCAGGGCTGTAGAGGTAATCTCTAGGTGCTGATCCACCATCTGGACTGGATACAGACTGGATCCGGGTGACTGGAGTGACCATCTGATCTGGATACAGACTGGATCTGGGTGGCTACGGTGACCTCGGAATAAGAATGAAACTAATAACTAATAAACTAATATTAGCATAGATGCCATTCTTCTTACATTGTAACAAATACATTGGGTGTTATGGGAAGTGTTCCTGGTTCCGGTTGACCTAATTAATGCAGCCTAACAATCCTTTTACGGATTTGAATAATAGACATCTTAGTGTGTTATGTGTAAACCGGGTAAAGAGATGGGTCTTTAATCTAGATTAGATTGAATCTTTTCATGCACAGTTTGAACTGTTGGCTCGTGCTGGGAAATGGTTGGAAAAAGCTCTTGAACTGGCTATGTGCTTTACAGATGATGCTCTGAACTTTTTGTTACTGATTAATCCTGAAAATAGACAAGACACATGTCGGGGCACTGAGACAGCGTTTGGTCAATTTGAACAGCCCAAGGGGGTTCTGTGTTTAGTACTGGTGGATACAGGATTGACTGTGACAGTGATAAGACCAGATGTAGTTCCAGCAAGTGGCAAGCTGGAACCCCCCACTGTCCGACTACACACAGTGGTGGGTGAATTAGCAACAATGAAGGGTAAAAGAGAGGTGGGGCTGACTGTAGGGGGAAAGAGCTGGCAGCAAGAGGAAGATGCAGACCTGCTGCCAGTTATCTAGTGGGTCCAAACTTAGCAGCGATCTTCATGGGAGGAATGTGGCCATTTTCTCGCTGTCCACAAAAAAACTTAGGGGGAAATATTAGTTTATTAGTTTCAAATTTAAGGACCTGCACCTGTAAGACTGGGTGTTACAAAGGGAGTGGAAGGACCCCGCCACTGGGGAGGGGAGGTGGCACTTGGTGATGCCTAGATTGCTGCATGAGGAGTAGGGCTGGGTGATATATCTCATGCGATATGCATGCGCATCTCATCAGTAAAGCCAGTTCCTTGATTAGCGGTAAATCTCCATCACCTGTTTTCAAATGGAGCGGCATTTAATACACGGAGCCGTAGATCACTGACAAGCTACGCAATATCGCATTCATTATCGCAGATGAATCGCCGATAATGAGCGATATTGCCTAACTTGTAAGTGAACCTGACTCTGTGTATTAAATGCCGCTCCATTTGAAAACAGGTGATGGAGATTCACCGCTAATCAAGGACGAGACGCTTTACTGATGAGATGCGCATGCATATCGCATGCGATATATTGCCCAGCCCTAATGAGGAGGTTATCAGGGTTGCCCATGGGACAGTGGGTTCTGAAAACTTGGGGTTTTAAAAACACTCAAACGTGTTAGGCAGAGTTTCTACTGGGGACTTAAAAGAAGAGATGTGGAGGATTTTTGTTGGTGGTGTGATAGTTGCACTGCCTGGAAATGCCCGCCTGGCTGGTCCCTCGCTCCCCTTCAACAGTTCCCCATAGGGGGCCCAATGAAGGGGGTGGGGTTGGACATAATTGGTCATTTTCTATGTTTGAAGAGGGGTAACAGGTTTGCGCTGACGGCTATGGATTATTTCACTAAATGGCCAAAAGATTCTGCACTGTCTGACCGAGAAGCCGAGAGAGTGGTAGATGCATTGGTATGCTAATTGGCATTCTAATGACATGCTGTTCTGCTGTGAAAAACTCAACCTCTTGCACACCCATCCTTATGATGTTGGGGCAAAGATCAGAACACCAAGGAGGCCTAACAACCAAATATAACTGACCTTAGTGCGGCTTAATCAGAGGGATTAATAAGAGCTTTAACAATTGAAAAAGCCATAAGTAAACTGAAAATTTTTGGCCGGTAGTAGTCTGGTCAGTGGCAGCTGCTGGTCTTTCAAAGAGGGGAAGCTCATTTTCATACTTAATTAATGTGAATGAATGACTGGCTATTGTTATCCATGAAATGATCTAAACAAAACTCAATTCAGCATGTATTTATAATTGCGTAAATAATGTTATGAGATTAATGTTTTAAATACTAAATTCTGAATATAGAAATATGCTGGAAAATAATGTAATATGCCTACTTTTAGATGGGAAACTTAAAAACGGCCAGCAGGTGGCATTCAAACAATTCTTTCAAAACAGCTGAATCCTTCAGGAGTGAATCAAATGACTGTTTTTATGCTTGGTGAATCAGTGATTTGCCCAAGCCAACGCGGATTTGGATCGAACACAGAAACGAAACAAAAACAGCACTCTTGCTCGTGTCGTATTGCCTAAGTGTCAGGAGCATTTTTTGCTCGCATATCTTGAAATTTCCGAGTTAGTAGCATGTATATTAAAACATAACATTACAAATGAATAAAAATATACAGGTGATAAGTGCAAGTGATAAATGTAAGTGATAAATGATTGATAAGTGCAAAAGTGCAAAGCCGCTATGGATGGATTTGCATTCGTGATCGCAAAGACGCTTCCAGAAACGAACTATTACACCTGTTCTAGAAGTGGTCAAATGAATAAAACTGCGAGAATACTTTCTTGTAAGATATTATGATGTTGAATAAGTGATGCTTGAGCTGATGTTTTTTAAAATGACATCAGATGGTCTGAATCAGACCTTTCTTCTGAGTGCAACTTATTGCAAACTGAACTGAAGCATCGGGAAACACTTAATACCATATAACGCGTATACACAGACTATACTACACAGAGCACAGCAGAAAGACATTTGGCAATCAACTTGTAATGTTTCTGCTGGCATGTTCAAATGAACGTTTTAAACGGTTAAAACATATCTTACGGTACCGTATGGGCGATACTACCGTTTAAAAAATGCAATGGCACCGCGGGTATTTTTAAGCTTTTGTATCTCGATACTACTGTAGTGCCGGTGTATCATGCAACCCTAGTGTATAATTGTGTGAAATGTATGATGAAAATTGGCTAGCAATTTCGCCAAGCAAATACCAAGAAATAGGTTGCAGCAGTTTGTCTTTCGACTACACCTGCAAAATCCGCGATGGGACTGAACTCGAATAGCTTTTTATAATACAAAATCACTGTCAATCAAAAGGAGATGCAGTCTTTTGACACACCTTCCAATCATCACGCAGAAGCTCGGAGTCCAGGCCAGCCCACTCCTCCATTCACCCCCAGAGACACTGAGCGTCCATGGGCGGGACATAATCGCAGCATTTTTCCAATGATCGTCTAGTTTCGAAGCACTGAAAAAAACTGTTCAAAGCAGCCCCATTGAAGTCAATGGACGCTAGGCTTCAACAGGGAAATGCACTGTGACGCTACGGGAATGTATGAGAAGGAAATCGGGTCAGCCGACCTGCTATATGTAGCTGATTCTGAATTAACTCATCTTCGATATGAACGTGTTCTAACGCATTTTTAGTCAATAAAATGTTAACACAATAGTACATATTTGACCATTATTTTTTTGACATTATAGGGGAAGCCGAGCTTCCCTTGCAGTCTTAAAGAAATCCCCACTGAGTCTGGTGAAGAGGTTTAGAAAAGAGCTTAACAACTCAGCCAACTGCTAACAAGCCAAACTTCAGAAATACAGGGAGGTTCAAAAAGAACAAACAACCTGATATCCTGAATCAACCTAAACCTTTCTGGAGAGTGAAGTATGCACAAACAGCCATCAGGGGCAAAAGAGGAATACAATCAAGCTTCTAGCCCCAGGGAGCCCCATAAGCAAATTAAAATGCATGTACATATATGAAATATCAATATATGAGAAATATATACTTATATAGAGTAAAAACAGAAATGTTCATGTATGCACAGCTATGTATGAAATGCACAGCTATATGTGAAACCTATAAGAAATTGGAGCAATTTCATGTATTGACATAAAAATGTATACCTTATAATGTATGTTTATCTATGTATAATACATATTTTGACATTTATGTCTCATATGTAAATGTTAATGCTCATATAATTTTACATATAGATCAAATTTATGTAAAATATGCTTTTAATAAATACACGGCATAGCAAGGGATGACAGGACAAAACAATGCACATCAACACCTACCAGAAAACCATTGACAATAAACTAGCACAGGAATGGAACCCCTAGTGAAAATAAATAAATATACTAAAATGTATATGAAATACATTTATTTTTTGCTAAGTATACTAAAAATAAATGTATGATACAGTAAAATACAGATACACTTTTAATCTTGCATTTAAAGAAATTATACTGATATACTTATATATTATACAGAGATCGTACAATATTTTAATGATATTAAAACACCTTTTATGCATACTATTAAGAAACGTGCATTGTAAAATAAAGAAAAAACTCCAAATAAAGTTTAATTCTACTTTAATATAAATTCTTAAATGATTTGTTATTAGATATGTTAATGGATTTGAAGTATGCTTTGTATGAAATTAATGTATTTAAAATAAATCATGGGATTTTTTTATTTTATTTTTTTTACTAGGGACACAAGGGGAATAAATAAGGAAGGAAATTAGGAGGGTAATGAGGGAGAACAATAATAATAATAATAATAATAATAATTAGTTACATTTATATAGCGCTTTACATTGTGGGGGTTCTGGCACCTGGATGATGCGACGGCAGCCATATTGCGCCAGAACGCCACCACACACCAGCTTATTGGTGGAGAAGAGACAGAGTGATGAAGCCAATCAGTGTATGGGGATGATTAGGGGGCCATGATGGTCAGAGGCCAATGGGTAAATTTGGCCAGGATGCCGGGGTTACACCCCTACTCTTTTTCGAAGGACATCCTAGGATTTTTAATGACCACAGAGAGTCAGGACCTCAGTTTAACATCTCATCAGAAGGATGGTGCTTTTTTACAGTATAGTGTCCCCATCACTATACTGGGGCGTTAGGACCCACACAGACCACAGGGTGAGCATCCATGCTGGCCTCACTAAAACCTCTTCCAGCAGCAACCTAGTTTTTCCCAGGAGGTCTCCCATCCAGGTACTGACCAGGCTCAACCCTGCATAGCTTCAATGGACAACCGGTCTTGGGCTACTGGTTGATATGGCTGCTGGCAGAACAGGTGTCGCAAATGAACCCATTCATGTATCATGAAGGGTGGAGTTTAGACAATGACAGCAGAGCACATGGCACATAGAACAAAACAAAACAAAACAAAAATGAAGCAAATTAGTTCAAAAAGGAAATGTAATGATTACAATTAATTATAATTAACAACAATTTAAAGAATTAATTGGTAAATTCCTCGGTAAAATAAGTATTTGGTCACCTACAAACAAGCAAGATTTCTGGCTCTCACAGACCTGTAACTTCTTCTTTAAGAGGTTCCTCTGTCCTCCACTCGTTACCTGTATTAATGGCATCTGTTTGAACTCGTTATCAGTATAAAAGACACCTGTCCACAACCTCAAACTGTCCAACTACAAACTCCACCATGGCCAAGACCAAAGAGCTGTCAAAGGACACCAGAAACAAAATTGTAGACCTGCACCAGGCTGGGAAGACTGAATCTGCAATAGGTAAGCAGCTTGGTGTGAAGAAATCAACTGTGGGAGCAATTATTAGAAAATGGAAGACATACAAGACCACTGATAATCTCCCTCGATCTGGGGCTCCACGCAAGATCTCACCCCGTGGGGTCAAAATGATCACAAGAACTGTGAGCAAAAATCCCAGAACCACACGGGGGGACCTAGTGAATGACCTGCAGAGAGCTGGGACCAAAGTAACAAAGGCCTCAAATCCGGCAGTGCCAGACGTGTCCCCCTGCTTAAACCAATACATGTCCAGGCCCGTCTGAAGTTTGCTAGAGAGCATTTGGATGATCCAGAAGAGGATTGGGAGAATGTCAACTTGTCGTGTTTGGAGGAGAAAGAATGCTGAGTTGCATCCAAAGAACACCATACCTACTGTGAAGCATGGGGGTGGAAACATCATGCTTTGGGGCTGTTTTTCTGCAAAGGGACCAGGACAACTGATCCATGTAAACGAAAGAATGAATGGGGCCATGTATCGTGAGATTTTGAGTGAAAACCTCATTCCATCAGCAAGGGCATTGAAGATGAAACGTGGCTGGGTCTTTCTAAACACACCGCCCCGGGCAACGAAGGAGTGGCTTTGTAAGAAGCATTTCAAGGTCCTGGAGTGGCCTAGCCAGTGTTGCCCAGCGACAGCCCCAAAACATTACTGCTCTAGAGGTCTGCATGGAGGAATGGGCCAAAATACCAGCAACAGTGTGTGAAAACCTTGTGAAGACTTACAGAAAACGTTTGACCTCTGTCATTGCCAACAAAGGGTATATAACAAAGTATTGAGATGAAATTTTGTTATTGACTAAATACTTATTTTCCACCATAATTTGCAAATAAATTCTTTAAAAATCCTACAATGTGATTTTCTGGATTTATTTTTTATTTTTTCTCATTTTGTCTCTCATAGTTGAGGTATACCTATGATGAAAATTACAGGCCTCTCTCATCTTTTTAAGTGGGAGAACTTGCACAATTGGTGGCTGACTAAATACTTTTTTGCCCCACTGTATATATATATGTATATATATATTTGATTTTGAGTCACAGATCGGATGATTTTTCTGATAAGTAAGAAACAAAAAAAAAATTAAAAAATTAAAGCACCGTGAAGGGTTGACATAATTTTATGTGTAGCCTATGTATCTTAAATGCAAGGAGACGGTATTTCGCAACTCGGTAATGCAACTTGGTATTTCTGTGCTGTCTGAAACATGTCTCCTATGCTTGTGCATGCTTTGGCTGTGTGTGAAAACAGCGCCTGAGTAACGAATTGAGTTCTCTTTCTTTTCTTCTTCTTGTGGTTTAAAATTGCTTGAACGTGTAAATTGGAAAATTAATCTCAAAATAACATGCGTGCCGAACAGCGGGGTTTGGTCTGTAAGAATCACGGGTCAACTGCGCTCTGTTTAACTCCTAATATAGACTATGACAGATCAGAGCAATCTATCATATACTAATTTGTAATTAACCTCCGAATCTGTGGTGGCATCACGGAATCGCCGAAAATTCCGTGATGGGCTCACAGAAAAAATTCCGTGATGGGCTCACAGAAAAAATTCCGTGATGGGCTCACAGAAGTTATACCAATGTAAGTCAGTGACAGGCATCAGCCGTGCTCCACGCACGGAAACCTTAGCATCAATATGCCGACGCGATACTGGGAAATTTATCGTCATCATTATTGTTCAGAACTGGGTAGGTTTAGGGTAGGGGTGGGGTCAGGTACTCCAGTGAAAGTATAACTGCATCGGAGTCACTCTTTTTACGTGGTCCGATGCAGCGCTGGTGTTGAACCAGTGAATCCGTGCATGGACCACGGCTGATGCCTTCTGTGAGCCCATCATGGAATTTTCGGCGATTCCGTGATGCCACCACAGATTCGGAGGTTAATTAAGTCCGTGAACATTACACGGAATTCTGTCAATCGCATACAACGAAAATACAGAATAATTAGAACAATCATTAACGCGCAATACATAACAGAGTGTCATATGATCATATTTATTTATATGTATTATATCTATATATATTTAAATGATTTGCATCAACACCTAATCCTGTTACATAAGCAAAATAAAGTTCAAAGACAAAGAGTCAAAAGTTACCATTGCCTCAATGACCCCCAGGAACCTTTGAACTCTCAAACAATCAAGACTTTCATCCGAGACTGCATCCAGATGCCTGTTGAACGGCCAAAGCAATGCAAGCATCTGTCACGGTTTTCGGTTTTGTTGATGTTCATGTCTTTTTCTTTGTATTCATGCTCTTAGTTTAGTTTCCTGGTTTCTCATGTGTTCCTTGCCCCTCATGTGATCATGTCATGTGCTACCGTTGTCTGTGTGCAGGGGCGTCATGCACTGTTTTTGTTTTTTTGAAGGTGCACGAGTGAAGTGGGGTGGAGTATGGATGCAGGGGTGCTCCTCATGCTTGTCATGACATATACATATATATATATATTGTGACGGGAGGAGCCAACGACAGACACAGTGGGTTTTATTCAACAGAAATAATAAAATAAAGTGTCCAAGGGGGAAAAAGTGTCCAAAATAAAATGGTGTCCTCGTCGTGCTGCAGGGCTTGTGAAGGAGGGCAGTGTTCTGGAAGGGAGGGTCCAGGTAAGGGGCGGAGTCCGGCGGCCGCACGCGCTCCCGCTCTGGTCTGGGGCGCTAGGGGCAGCGGCTTCATCTTAGCGGCTGCTCTTCCTCTTGGTCCACGACCTTTGGCAGGTCTTGTATGGCCCGGCATCCTTGCCCGACGGCCGTAATAAGGGTGCGGCTTTCGTCCGGACCGCGGGTTCGGCAGCTCACGTCTCCGGTGGCGCGGAAGTCCCTCTACGCTCCCTTCCTGGACCCACGTCCCACGAGGACACCAGCGTGCATGCACGGGGAAAGAGACCGGTCTCTCGAGGAGAGGCGCGCTTGGCATTTAAACAGCGGCGGTGATGAGGCTTCATTCAGTTCAGGTGTGCCTCATCACACGCCGCCAGCCCTCGCTGTTTCCACGCCCCTCCTCTCACACCCACTCCCGTCAGGAGCCTGGTGAAGGGCGGCGAATAAGGGACGGGGTGGTGATGACAATAAGGGGGAGGGCAACCTACTGTCACAATATATATATATATATATATATATATATATATATATACAGGGGTTAAATTGGGATTTGTTATGTGGGGGAGCTCTATGGTATCGAGCATATATATATTACATTTAGTAATTTAACAATTTGGCAGACATTTTTATCCAAAGTGACTAACAAATGAGGACAATGGAATTTCATTTCATTTCAAATGCTTACATTTGATCTAGAAATTCTATTATAATAATGTGATTGTTATTATACGTTATCAGATTAAATAATTTACACTGAAAAATACAACTACATTAAACTATGAGATTCTTTAAAAAAAAAAAAATGGATTTACAAACAATGGTGTAAATTATACTTTTCAACGCCAGTAGGTGCCAGTAGTGAGCGTTTAATGAGTCATTGAGTCGTTCATTCAAATGATTCATTCAAATGGCAGATTCATCAGATGTTTATGCATGGGCTAATGAAACTTTGACTCAACCAATTTGCTCAAAACACTGAATCATTCAGCAAAAATGTAAGTGACCTAATATTATTGTATTTGCTCATTGAACTGTTTATAGAACTATTAAACAGTCGTAATGGTGAAAACATTGAGTGATGTTGCCTATATATATATATATATATATATATATATATATATATATATATATATACAGGTGCTGGTCATATAATTAGAATATCATCAAAAAGTTGATTTATTTCACTAATTCCATTCAAAAAGAGAAACTTGTATATTATATTCATTCATTACACACAGACTGATATATTTCAAATGTTTATTTCTTTTAATTTTGATGATTAGAGCTTACAGCTCATGAAAGTCAAAAATCAGTATCTCAAAATATTAGAATATTACTTAAGACCAATACAAAGAAAGGATTTTTAGACATCTTGGCCAACTGAAAAGTATGAAAATGAAAAGTGTGAGCATGTACATCACTCAGTACTTAGTTGGGGCTCCTTTTGCCTGAATTACTGCAGCAATGCGGCGTGGCATGGAGTCGATCAGTCTGAGGCACTGCTCAGGTGTTATGAGAGCCCAGGTTGCTCTGATAGTGGCCTTCAGCTCATCTGCATTGTTGGGTCTGGTGTCTCTCATCTTCCTCTTGACAATAACCTTACAGGTTCAGGTTAGGCGAGTTTGCTGGCCAATCAAGCACAGTAAAACTATGGTCATTGAACCAGCTTTTGGTACCTTTGGCAGTGTGGGCAGGTGCCAAGTCCTGCTGGAAAATGAAATCAGCATCTCCATAAAGCTTGTCAACAGAAGGAAGCATGAAGTGCTCTAAAATATCCTGGTAGATGGCTGCGTTGACTGTGGATTTCAGAAAACACAGTGGACCAACACCAGCAGATGACATGGCAGCCCAAATCATCACAGACTGTGGAAACTTCACACTGGACTTCAATCAACATGGATTCTGTGCCTCTCCACTCTTCCTTCAGACTCTGGGACCTTGATTTCCAAATGAAATGTAAAATTTACTTTCATCTGAAAAGAGGACTTTGGACCACTGAGCAACAGTCCAGTTCTTTTTCTCCACAGCCCAGGTAAGATGCTTCTGATGTTGTCTCTGGTTCAGAAGTGGCTTGGTAGCCCTTTTCCTGAAGACATCTGAGCGTGGTGACTCTTGATGCACTGACTCCAGCTTCAGTTCTCTCCTTGTGAAGCTCTCACAAGTGTTTGAATCGGCTTTACTTGACTCTATTCTCAAGCTTGCGGTCATCCCTGTTGCTTGTGCACCTTTTCCTACCCAAATTCTTCCTTCCAGTCAACTTTGCATTTAATATGCTTTGATACAGCACTCTGTAAACAGCCACACCTTTCAGTAATGACCTTCTGTGACTTACCCTCTTTGTGGAGGGTGTCAATGTTCGTCTTCTGGATCATTGCCAAGTCAGCAGTCTTCTCCATTATTGTGGTTTCAAAGAACAAGAGATACCCAGAATTTATACTGTAGGGATGGTCATTTATTCAAACTCAAATGTAAATATTCTAATATTTTGAGATACTGATTTTTGACTTTCATGAGCTGTAAGCTCTAATCATCAAAATTAAAATAAATAAACATTTGAAATATATCAGTCTGTGTGTAATGAATGAATATAATATACAAGTTTCACTTTTTGAATGGAATTAGTGAAATAAATCAACTTTTTGATGATATTCTAATTATATGACCAGCACCTGTATATATACACACACACACACACACACACACATATATATATATATATATATATATATTAGTACTGTCAGTCGATTAAAAAAAACCCGAATTAATCACACATTTTTTCTCAAATTAATCCCAACTAACATTAAAGTTTTTAAATATACTTTTATATTGCAATAATTTCACATTCAATCTATTAATAACCAATTAATACTGATTTCCCTATAAAAATGTTTTCCCCTAATATTTAACCATTGACTACAGCCATTCAACTTTACATTATAATTAAGAGCTATCAATTTTAACATTTATTAGACTTTAAAAATAACTTCTAATTTAAGTGAACTTAAAAAAATCTTCACATAAACCCATTATAATAAATGTCATATTTATCTACCTGTGCCCCTCAGCAGAAATATACAGAAATTGAATAAAGTTATCAAACACTAAATTCTAAACTAAATACAGATGAATCCTTAAAACTATAAAAGCTATTTCCTCTTTTTTCTTTTGTTCTTGATGAACAGACATCACAGCAGCTGGTTATTAGGTTGTTTTGGCTGCTATTTATTCAAGAGCTTTTGCCGCTGAACGTGACGCGGATCTGACACGCATCGTATTTTCTCTCAACTCTACCTTTTCTGACCCATTTCAGTCTCTACTAATGAGCTGACGAGTTTAATCGGGTGTGTTAGATGAGGGAAACAGTGCTAGGATGCTCCAGGACAGTTTTGAAAACCATTTCAGAGACATGTTCTTAAAGTAACTCATATATAACATATTACATGCATGCACAGTTTTATGGCACCTTTAATTGCCTTTTTGGTAACTTCATGAATTAACTGATCACGACATTGCATGCTCGTAGTTTCTTTCACGATTTGATATGAAATGAGGCTATGCGCACGCCGGCACCTTTGTGCGTGCATTGAAGAGCACGCGCTGCGAGCACAGTACAGTTTCCGCGCTTGTTTGACTCGTGCCTGCCGCTTAAGTGAAGTTGAAGCGCGTGTCTGAAACGTCTCCTGTTTGATGTGCTCGTAAAGACGTTCTGCGGCTGAATAAATGCACTTCTTGTCAAGAAAAAAGAGACAGAATTAGCAGTTATGAGTTAACGGCGTTAAATCATTTTTAACTTAACCGCTATCGCTGCTACATAGAGCTTGAGCGTGGATGGGGAGTGCCCCTTATCCAACAGCTCCTGAAGGAAGGACAATATCACCAATACGTCACAGACAAACGGGTCCTCACCACGGGTTAAGCACCAGGCGGAGCACACCGACCACTCAATGGTGTAGAGGTGTCTTGTAGCCGGAGCTATAGCCTGAGAAATGGTGTTCAGAACACACCCCTGGAGGCCTGCAGGCTCCTGTCGAGTGGCCAAAGATGCAGGGCCCACAGCTCTGCCCAGGGGTGTCATATCGTCCTGTTCGCCTGAGAGAGGAGATCCCGTGGAATGGGCCACGGGCTGATTTGAGCAGCTGTGACAGCTCTGCTAACCAATGCTGGTTTCTCTAGAGTGGGGCCACTAACAGAACCTTCTGTTTCTGTTCCCTTATTTGCCTGATTATCTGCGGGATCAGGGCGATCGGGCAAAAAGCGTAAAGGAGGAGGTTGGGCCATTCGTGGGCCAACACATCCCTGTCCCCTCGAAAAATAAGTTGGGTAATGAGAGTTGTTTTCTGAGGCAAAGAGGTCAACCTCTGCCCTGCCAAAGATCTCCCAGATTCGTTGAAGCGTTGGTGGGTGCAGCATCCACTCTTCTGAGGGGACATTGCTCCGAGATAGCATGTCTGCTTCTCACTTCAGCCTGCCCGGCACATGCGCTGCTCTCAGCGAACGCAAGTTGAGCTGAGCCCATTCTAAGAGGCGCTCTATCAGAATCGCCCTGGCGATTTATATAGGACACCACCGTCATGCTGTCTAAAACGTGGTGTCCCCTTAGGTCCGGCATAAAGGTGTGAAGGCCCAAACACACTGCCAGCATTTCCAGGCAGTTGATGTGAAGCCGACCTTCCTCTTTCGACCAGTGGACGAAAACTGGTTTGGCATCGGACAGCGCTCCCCAACCTGTGTTGGAAGCATCTGTCGAGACCACCTTCCTTCTGTAGACCATTCCCAGGGGAACACCCTGTTCCATCCACTGAGGGTCTTTCCAAGGGGCCAGAGCTGCCACGCAGGCCTGGTCCACCTTGATGCAGAGGCGTCCAAGACGCCAGGAGATGGATCTCGTGGTTTCAGCCAGTACTGAAGGGGCCACATGCAAAGCAGGCCCATCTAAAATACTGGAGACATGGAGGCCATGAGGGCCAGATTCCTCTGAAACGCTTTGAGAAGGCGAGAGGCTCCAACTTTGAATGGGGTCGTGAGCTGCTGAATGGCCAGTGCACGTTCTGGCATGACTACCACCCTCATTTGGGTCGAGTCGAGAACTGTTCCCAGGAATGATATCTGTTAGCTGGGGGACAGCGCGCCTTTGGCGAAATTCTAGTCCCAGGCATTCTAAGTGGCTGAGGAGGAAGGATTTGCGAGATAGTAGCTCGTCCTCTGACTGGGCCAGGATGAGCCAGTTGTCGAGGTAATTCAGAATGCAGATTCCCATCTGTCTCAGTAGGGAAAGAGGCACATCCATGCACTTCGTAAAAATGTGAGGAGCTAGGGACAGTCCTAAGGACCGTGTATTGATATGCCACTCCCTCGAAGGCAAATCTCAAGAATCGTCCATGGTGGGGGGCTATCGGTGTCTTTCAAATCCAGCGAAAAGAACCAGTTCCCTGGGCATAATTGCGAGATGATCTGTTTCAATGTAATCATTAGTGTAGTGCTTTGCTGGACTCATGTAATGCTTTGCTGGACTCAATGCTCTTGCAGCTAGAGCAGTCAGACCCCGGTGCGGGCCAGACGCATCCAACCCTGAAGCTGTTAGTGATAATACAATCACTAGTGACAGCATTCTCCTTAAATCTGCCTAAAAAGATCAAACCATTCATAGCAGAGGGGCACTGAAGATCCTTATGTGTACACACACTGGCAGATCAAAGGTGCTGCGTGCATCCTCTCAGATCCCTTCATAGCAGATGAGGAGACGGGCGAGGCCGCCTTCACTGAAGGTGATGGTGTAAATAAGAATCTGAAAAGAAAAAAAAATCTTTAAATAAATATTTTAACCTGCATGAATAAATCCAACCACCCCTATTATAGATTTAAATTTCACTTTCCTGTGAACTGACTGACTGACAGAGGAGCATCTTGGCAGCAAGGATTTAAAACTTTAACAAGACTCAAAGAGTGGATTTTTTTTTCGATCAGGTAGGATACAAATGATTTCAAAACATTTCAGCCGGTTTATATAGGCTATATCGTTTATATATTATTTATCTGGTATAAGATGCATTTGGTTGAGTCGCTGCAGATAGCCTATAAGTTGTTATATTAACGTTATGTTGTATAAATAATTAATCGTATTCTATATGAGATAAATGAGTTAAATCCCATTGATTAAAAAACCTGCTATCAAATGCTTCATTCTACTGGTCATTAAGCGCGCAGCTCAAAACAGAAATGCAGAACATTAATAACCGTCATATACATAACGTTATAATGAGAGCACTATTGTAAAAAATGTTGTGCATTCGTAAGGGTTTCGCTGAAGTTTAATGTTAACTATCTTTTAATCAAAACATAAAACATTATTCACTCCGTTTGTATCTGCGAGGCGTACGTTACACATTTTCCCTGTGTGTTAATGTCAGTAATTATGACTGTCTATATGTCTGAGTCTGACTTGACTCGGTAATGTATTTTGCCCTGCCCCCAAACATGATTCGACTACTATCAGCAAGATTCGAAAATTCTGATTCCACTATTAAAATCCTTAGTCGGGGACACCTAATATATATATATATATATATATATATATATATATATATATATATATATATATATTGTCTCTTAGAAATGCACATTTGACATTGAGTTGACAGTAGTAGGCTATAGTTTGAGTTAGGATGCAGATGTAAATTTGTTCATGATCAAAATCAGTAACATCTGTAAAAATTGCAACAACCTCCTTTTTTATTTGGTAAAATTACATTTTTTTGAGTTTTATTAATTACATTCCATTACTCCTTTAATACATTTAATACACATTAATATAATACATTTGATATAAATACCCCACATTTCTGCCAAAATACCATGGTGCAGTTAATGTTACTACAGTAAATCCATGGTAAACGATGGTAATTTGTAGATTGAAAAGCCTTCTGTATCGTTGCACACATTGCTTTTCTGCTGTTTGTCAGCGCTGTTTTATCTGGATTTAAACTAGTTTATATCAGTTGACTGATACTAGTTTATACAAGTCATTTGTGTTCTTCGCTGAATTCAAGGGCTTCTCACTGGATCTCACAGCGATGTTTAGTGGTTGCGTGATTGGCGAGTAAACTCATCTGCTCTAGTCAGCGCGCTCTGACGCTACTGACATTCCATTCAAGTAGTGGGCCGATCGCCGAAACGAGAGAGAGCTCCCCGATATTAGGCGCTGTTTTTTAATTACAGCACATGCGAAACCGCAAAAAGCAAATACTCCAAAAGCATGAAACAGCGCTCCCCGATGCATCCGCCAGCCGCGCGTCAAAGCAGAGCTCTGACGAACGTGTGCCGCGCTTCTGTCATGATTAAGTGATAAATTAAAAAGTGAGCAAGTCGCTTGATCCATTCAAATGTGACACAGAATTGTTATACAGTCGTGTGATATGAGAACATTAAAGGTTCTGTAGTGATGCTAGCTGAAAACAGCCACAGCAATGAGGTATATTGGAAAACGCCAATAGGCTTGTCACCATCAGCACCATAGTCAAGTCAAGTCATCTTTATTTATATAGCGCTTTTACAACCTGATCTCACACAATTCCGTGTAATGACCACGGACTTATTTAACCCCGAATCTGTGGTGGCATCACGGAATCGCCGAAAATTCCATGATGGGCTCACAGAAGGCATCAGCGGTGGTCCATGCACTGATTCACTGGTTCAACACCAGCACTGCATCGGACCACGTAAAAAGAGTGACTCCGATGCAGTTATATTTTGTATATAAATTTATACTTTCACTGGAGTACCTGACCCCACCCCTACCCTAAACCTACCCAGTTCTGAGCAATAATGATGACCATAAATTTCCCAGTATCGCATCGGCATATTGATGCTAAGGGTTTCCTATTTAAAGTGTTGAACCAGTGGATCCGTGCATGGACCACGGTTGATGCCTGTCACTGACTTACATTGGTATCACTTTTGTGAGCCCATCACGGAATTTTCGGCGATTCCGTGATGCCACCACAGATTCTGGGGTTAATTAAGTCTGTGGTCATTACACGGAATTCTGTGAGATCATGTTGCGCAAAGCGCACATTAGCTTCCACTCTCCACACAAACGATCGGATATGTGCCTAATAGCTCATATTGTGAAATGCATGAAGTGTTTTATGTATATAGATTTTATTTTAGGCAAGTCGTGTTGATTTGAGAAGGCTAAAATTTATCAAACATATGCTCAACTCACTGTCTGGCGCTGGCCTCTTGGCACTTTAAAAAATAAAAACGTCTTAGGTTACGTATGTAACCCCAGTTCCTCGAGGGAACGAGATGCTGTGTCCGAGAACGCTAGGGGAACGCCTTCAGCGTAACCGGCTCTGAATACAAGTGAAATCCAATGGATGGGCGAGATGTCAGGGGCAAGGTGACGTAATGACCAGCTGGTACAAAAGCACATGCGGTGAAACTGGCGTCAGCCTCTGGAATGAAGCAAGCGCTGGCAGGGATGCCGGAAGTGTGGTACCGAGACGCAGCGCCTCGTTCCCTCGAGGAACTGGGGTTACATACGTAACCTAAGAAGTTCCTCTTCAGGAACTCGAGCTGCGTCCGAGAACGCTAGGAGAATCAGATATCAACGCTGCCACACTTACCAGTCCCTGCCCAGTGTGTATCCCTGCGGAGCACATCTAGGGTGAGAGGACGGAAGAGCCTGGAGTGGCCCGCATGTCCAGGCCATAGAACCTGACAAAAGTCAGGGGCGTAGACCATCCTGCAGCGTTGCAGATGTCCTGTATTGGGACACCTGCAAGGAAGGCCTTGGAGGCCACCACACTCCTAGTGGAATGAGCCCTGACTCCCATCGGCGAGGGGAGGTCAGAGGACTCGTAGGCAGTGTTGATGGCATCCACGATCCATCGATTGAGAGTCTGCTTCGTAGCAGGCAGACCCCTCTTATGGGGACCATAGCAAATTAGCAGTTGGTCCGCCCTTCTCCACAGGGCAGTTCTGTGGACGTATGCGTCCAGTGCTCGCACTGGACACATACAGTTAAGCCTTTGCTGGTCAGGCTCCCGAAAGGGAGAAGGACTTAAGGCCTGCAGTAAGACAGGCTGTGGTGTAACAGAAGGAACTTTGGGGACGTACCCTGCACGAGGGTACAAAAAGGCTTTGGCCATGCTGGGCGCAAAGTCCAAGTGAGTAGGGGCCACTGACAGGGCCTGCAGATCCCCAACTCTCTTCAGAGAAGAGATCGCCAGAAGAAACACAGTCTTCAGGGTGAGATGGCGATCAGAGATCTCCTCAATAGGCTCGAAGGGAGGCCTACAGAGAGCATCCAACACCACAGCCAGGTCCCAAGGAGGAATCTGGGACTGTACTGGGGGCCTTAGGAAACGTGTAACTAGGGGGTGTCTACCCACCGACTGTCCACCAAGAGAGGCGTGGTAGGCTGAAATCGCCGCCACATAAACCTTCAAGGTGGAGTGGGTTAACCCTGTGGAGAGTCGAACCTGCAAGAACTCCAGTACTGTACCAACCAGGCAATTAATTGGGTCGAGCTGGTGATCTCTGCACCACGAAGTGAAGAGTCTCCACTTCAGGGCGTACAGTTTCCTTGTTGAGGGAGCTCTGGATTGGAGGATGGTCCCAACAATCTTGGTTGAGAGACCGGAAGCTATGAGCTGTGCCCCCTCAGGGGCCACACCCACAGCTTCCATAACTCCGGGCGGGGGTGCACAAGGGTGCCTCCTGCCTGTGAGAGGAGATCCCTCCTGAAGGGGAATCTCCCATGGAGAGCCGTCGAGGAGAGAAATCAGGTCCAAGAACCATACTCGGCCCGGCCAGAACGGGGCTACTAGTAGCAGCCGGACCCCGTCCCGGCGCACTCTCGCCAGAACTCCGGTAAGCAGAGCAATCGGGGGAAAGGCGTACAGACGAAGCCTCGGCCATGCCTGTACCATGGCATCCAGCCCCAGTGGAGCTGGATGAACTAGAGAGTACCAGAGGGGACATTGCGCTGTCTCCTGAGTAGCGAAGAGGTCCACCTGTGCCTGGCCAAACACTCTCCAGATCTGCTTCACCACCTCGATGGCACCTTTCCCTAAGAGAGTATCTACTTCTCGTACCATTACCAGAGCCTGCTCGGGGCCCACCAGAGTGGAATTCACCCCGTTGAATCGAGGCAGAAGAGAACCGAACTGGATTCTGTAGCCTCTCTCTACAGTGCGCAGGAGCCACTGAGACAGTGGAAGAAACTGAGATGCGTGCTCGCTGGAGATCGCTGCGCCCTGGAACACCGTACGTGGCAGGGTTAGCAGATCGATCTCCTGAGGGTGCTGGGGCGAGACGGGCACCGTGTGCTGCGGTGATCGCCGCTCTCCCCCAGCGGGGGCTACCCTCGACGGAGAACCCTTCTTACCGCCCTGGCCCCAATTTATTTTGTGGGGGAGCTGCCTCCTGGTGCCTGTCGACAATCGAGTCAACAGCGTCACCGAAAAGGCCAAAAGGCAACAGCGGGGCGTCCAGGAGGAAGACCCTGTCGTGGTCTTTGATATCCGACAGGGTCAACCAGAGATGCCTCTCCGCCGCCACCAGGGTCTCCTTGGTGGCGCGGAGAGACAAATCAGTGGTTTTGCGGAGTTCACTAATATCCTCCGCACTATAACCCTCGCCCTCATCTAACTCCTTGAGCAGGTCAGCCTGGTATGCCTGCAACACCACCATGGTGTGCAGACACGAGCCAGCCTGACCTGCTGCCGCGTACCCCTTTCCCACCAGCGCTGATGATGTGCACAGCGGCTTGGTGGGCAGGGTCGGTGCCTTCAGAGACGATGCCGTGTTGGGGGACAGATAGTCTGTTCCACACACGGCATCACTCTGTAACCGCACTCTCTCGTCCCCCTCACATTACCGTAGTAATCCGAGGAGGGAACGAAGAGGCGGGCCAAGAATGGCTTTCCCCACGACCTCGACACCTCAGTGTGGAGGTCGGGGGAAAAAGGCAGGCTCCGACGTGGAGGTGGAGGCTTAAACCGCAGAAAGCGCTCGTCCAACTTGCCTCTCTGCGGCTCGACATGACACTCGGCCGGCCAGTCGAGACTTAACTTGGCCACGGCACGAGTGACCACCTCCACAAGCTCGTCATATTGGAGCGAAAGAGAAGGTACAACATCTTTGATGTTTCCCGTGTCAAATGCCGAGGCCGCTGCCTGAGGGGAAGTATCCGCATAGCGGGCTTCTGATCTCGGGGAGCGGTCATCAGATCTGATGGGTGAGGACGGATATAGAGACTCGCTCGTCTCCGATCCCTCCATCAGATCCCACTGCGAACCCCACGAGCGCCGCCGCCGCTCCGCCTCAGCGGTGACTTGACTTGACTGCGTTCCCCATAACGACCTTTAGAGGGCACAGTGCGAGTTCTCTTGAAAGGGAAACACATTTTAGTCACATTTTATATGATGGCCATTTTCCATCTTTCTCTGAATCTTTTTTTTTTTTTTTTCACTTCAAAGGCTTGTAAATGCCTCTTTGTTATGATTGGCTAGTCTCTTTGCATGTAACATGAGTTTCCAAGTGTGTCTAATTTACTTTCTTTATTGGACCTGTAAGTTATTTTCATTTATTTTAACACTAATTTTAATTTAATTAGTTTGTTAATTATTTTCTTAATTGAAAACCTCAAATTTTTCTTTAACTCTCTGTCCCTCTTCCAGGTGTGTGGTCCTCGTCTGAAGCATAAATGTGAGGGGTTTAACTATCTTAATGGTCAGTGTGTGGAGATCAACCCACACTTCACTGCTGATGACACACTGAAGCCAGCTTTCCAGGGTATTACAACACTTTATTGATAATGCAACCTTACAACATTCTAGAAATGTTCTAATGCTGTGTTCTAGTAAAATTATGCATTACATTTTCTCTATACAGTACCTAATAAAAATCTAATTGTTATTTATCCATTAAGCAACAAATGTGTATAATTATATTATATAAGTCTTGTGTTATTACAATATGTAATATTATTACTTTATTTTCAATTAAAATGTGCATTTTATGGAATATAATGTATTTGTGTGTTTTTATCCCCTTGACATTGCATTTATCATGTATTGACATATCCTTACATAGACCCTGTGTCCTAACTATATTATCCATTCTATATAAATGCAACTATAAATAAGTGCAGGATTACAATTGGTGGCCAAATCCTAGTATGTTGCAAATAGTATATGTTTTGTTTGTTTTGTTTTTTTCTGGTAAATTACACATTATGCATTACTTCTTACACTGCTACAATGCAGTTTTATGTTAACCTATAGATTTTGTTTTCATGTATTTCAGAGTGTCATGATATTCCCCCTCTGGATACAGTTATTCTGTTTGATGACTCTGGCAGTATCACCTCAGAAAATTTTGAAACAATGATCAGATTCATCAAGAACTTAATTGCCATGTTTTTGGATACACGAGCACAGGTGTGTATGTGCTCATGCCAGTATTTCTCTGTAGCTATTTAAAAACTTGGCAAGTGAATGATGCCTATTAGTGATTTAAAATCTGTTCAGATTTTAAATGTCATGTAGTTTGAATAAAAATATTTCATAACAAAAAAAAAAAAGCTTTAATTTCTTATATTAATATAATATTATATTCATATTGTTTCTGTGTCTCAGGTGGCAGTGGCCAAATTCTCCACAAGAGTTTCAGCTGTCTTTCACTTTGAGAACTTTGCAGCGAATCAAGACCCTGAACAACTAATGAAAGATGTGACCCAGGCACAGGGAGATACATACACACCTTCTGCAATACGTTTTGTTATGTGAGTGCAACAGTAATTGTAATCATGTTTATTAATTTGATTGCTTACACACTGTATAGATATATGGGTTCTGCTATGATATGAACTTCAGTTTATTTCTTTGTATTGCTCTTTTATTCCCCCCTCAGAGAAGAGATGTTTTCTGAGAAGGTGGGCATGCGAAGCAACTCTCAGAAGTTATTGTTGGTGATCACTGATGGAAAATCAAATGACCCCAAAGAGGAATTTAAGAATGTCATCCTGAAAGCCAATGAACAAGACATCACACGATTTGCCATTGGGGTAAACAATGACGGGCCCTTTTAAAGTGGTCATCAGATTCCCATTTTCCACAAGTTGATATAATTCTTTAGAGTCTTAATGAAAAGTCTATAACATGCTTTGGTTAAAATTTCTCAAGGGTATTGTAAAACAACACCCTTTTTACCTTGCCAAAAACAGCTCTGTTCACAGCGACCTGTTTCAGTGCATGTCCCTTTAAATGCTAATGAGCTCTGCCCCTCTCTTATGTGGGGTGACGAGCAGTTCTCTAAACTGTTAACTTTAGTCGCATTTGTTGCGGAACTTGCTAACTAGCTCATTATTAGGAAAGGCGATTTCCAAAGATCCATTAAAAAAAAAAACTTATAATCAATTCCTCTGTAGGTGAAGCTGGATCACAAATGATTCACGTGAACATAGATGCATTTAGGTAGATCGGGGAGCTCATTCCCTTTAAAAACAAAAGTAATCCTGTGCATCTGAACTCTCTGCATCTTTAGCAGTAAATAACGACTGCTATGCTCATTATTACATTCAACAACAAAACCTCAGTCACTTAGGAGACATTTCTGTCTACAACTGCTCCGGCATCAAAACAATGGCGGACTGTTGACAGCTTAATCAGGGCGAGTCTATGCTTAAACGAGTCTATGTCACTCTGCCAAGAATCTGAGAACAGCTTGATCTGAGACACTGATTTATCGGAATTAAAAAAAAAATAAAAAATAAAAAATCTACTGGGTGGATTTTTATCATTATAGGGTGGTTGTGTACACATTTCAGTCCAAACAAAATGTAAAAGTGAATTTAGCATCTGATGACCCCTTTAAGAAATATTGTGAAACCAGTTATGGCAATTTTCCATGATGAAAAGCAATATTACCAATAAATTATCATTATTATGCTATGTGCAAACAAATAATAAGATTACCAGTATGAGCACTCATAAGGCCTGGAAATGCTTGACAGCAGTGGCGGACTGGCCATCTGGAGCACTGGGAGTTTTCCTGGTGGGCCGCTGTACAATGTGGGCTGGCCCGTTGCGTAAATATATATAAAAAATTAATTGTAGTTAATGTACGTATAGGCTATCCTTCCATCGGCCCAGACAAATGGCCCACGTGGCCCACTTGATTCAAAAATTCTAATTAATATAGTGTGCTCCGGATCAGTGCAGCAGCTTAAAAGCACTCGTCAGTGTCAAAATGTTTGAAATAGCCAATCAAATCGAAGAAGGCAGGATTTACTGTTCACAGTCGTTGAGCTACACGTGACTTGAATGCAAGCTGAGGTAAGATGTAAGCAGCTAAACATGACGAGACGATATTTCAAATTCAGCAATATTTGCCAACCGTTTACGATAAAAAAAAATTTTTTTTTAAATAATGTTAAACAAAAGACATTAAAGGGGTGGTTGATTGCAATTTCACTTTTTTAACATTAATTAGTGTGTAATGTTGCTGTTGCTGCCATTTCTGAGGGAAGGGCTTCATAAAACCAGGAAATAATTGAGGCGTTTATTAGAGAAGGGACAGAGCAGTGTAGAATAAAGGTAAATTATGTGAAAAACAATTTAAAAAAACGAAGCATGAACACATGTTTGACTGTACCCCATAAACACAATCAAGCCAAGAAAAAAAAAAGTCAACCAACCCTTTAATTTTCAGGAATGAAAACTACTACTGGCCTTTTCAAATTTCTCAGATTGTAATGCCATTTACGTTATTTGTCACAATGTAGCTGTCACTAATCCTGTCCCTGCACTTCCGTTCATTCACCACCAGAGGTCACTCGCTCACCACATTGACTCTCACACCATACTTCACACTGGACTGCATTTCCCATCATTCATTGCACTGATTACACACAGGGCTGATTGCACTAATCACACGCACACCTGATCCTACGCACACACTGATTACATGCCTTATATAAACCCTGGACTTTCTTTCCCTCACTGCCGAGTATTGTATGCACACATCCCTCGCCTAGCGACACTATTTTTGGTGGTTAAAAGTTTGAAATAATTAAGGCTATTTATTTATTTGAAAGAAGATTTAATTTATTTGATCAAAAATACAGTAAAAACAATAGTATTATGAAATAACTAACTTGCGTGCTAACCATAAAGTGTTACTTCTGTGGTGAATGCGCTCTTCCCATAAAACGCTGAAACACAGTCAGGTCAAGTCTTACTCTAGAACACTGTAAATCTGAAGACTTTTGCTTTCGAGTGCTGTGTATTGGAAAGTGATTTATATTATAGGCCTAATAAAAAAATCAAATTTTCTTATTAATTCACATGCATTATTTTTGGTGGTTAAAAGTTTGAAATAATTAAGGCTATTTATTTATTTGAAAGAAGATTTAAAATTTCAAAACTACAGTAAAAACAATAGTATTATGAAATATTACACTTAAAATAGTGATTTTCTATTTAGGATATTTTAAAATGTAATTCATTTCTGTGATCAAAGCTGAATTTCCAGCATCATTACTCCAGTCTTCAGTGTCCCTTCAGAAATAATTTTAATGCTGCTTAATTTGCTGCTTAATAATTATCAGTTATTATTTATGATCAATTATTAATAATGGCTTTTATTATTGGTATAATGGTTCTCAGTTAAAGAACAGCATTTATTTTAAATATAAGTACTTTGTAATAAGTGTAAATACCTTCACTGTCACTTAAATCAATTTAATGCAACCTTGTTGAAGAAAAATATATATTTATGTTTTTTAATCTTACCCAAGACTGAATGGTATCACATTTTACACAACAATATGAAGAAGCACAAAAGTTTTCAACATTCATAATAATCAGAAATGTTTCTTGAGCAGCAAATCAGCATATTAGAATGGTTTCTGAAGGATCATGTGACACCGAAGACTGCAGTAATGATGCTGAAAATTCAGCTTTGATCACAGCAATAAATTATTTTATTATATATTAGTGTAAAAGACAGCTATTTTAAATTGGACCGGGTTTGGTGGGCCGCTCTGTGCCAAAAAGTCCAGGGCCACTTTTTGGCTCCAGTCAGCCCCTGCTTGACAGTGTTTTACTTACAAAACTGTAATGCTTACAAAAATACTATTATGAATTATGAATACTTTACATTCAATACAATGAATTAATTCCATAAATTAGACCATCTGTGGTCTGCCAGTGGTTTACATCATGGCCATCATGTGAAAAAATAAACAAAAGAAAACATAATTACTTCAACTTTTCACTTGTTTTTGTCTTGCATTTCAAAATTGGATTGGATGAGCTCAGTGCAGTTTTCTGGAAATTATTTTTCATGAATTGTAATGTGTGCAAAGGATTGTAATTATGATTAGAAAACCAGAAGAATACAGTTGATACACCATTCAAAATACATATAATGAATGACATGTAACGAAGGCTGCCTTCCAAGGATCCTTTGAATTTAAAATGTATGATGGAGCCTTACATGTGAGAAGCACTCACTGAAACTAAGTACTTGTCTTTATGTGGGTGGATGAAAATGGCGCAGATTTTAAAATGTAATTTCCAATTATTGACATCACAGACCTTATTGGTATTTTGGTTCTGATGTATGAAGAGTATTTTAAAAATAAGACTGAAAGCTTGTGTGAACAGCTGATATTGTGTATTTAAAAAGAAAAAGTCAGTCCAGTAATTTTCCAGTTATTTTTTATTGTCTGAAAATGTGTATTTAACCTAAAATATTCCTTTGAGCAGATTTCATAAAACATTTAACATCATTCTATTCACTAAATGTTGGGTATTTTTAATGAGTGATTTATTTATTTATTTTTATTTTTTTGTCTGTCAGGTTGGTAAGGAGTACTCTCATCCTGAGCTGGAGCTGATTGCTTCATCTCCTCACTTTGTTTTTGAGACAGAGAGTTTCAGTGCTCTCACCTTGATACTAAACCAGCTAAGGGAAAAAATATTCTCTATTGAAGGTACTGGGCAATAGTAGAGATCTAAAATATCTAAATAAATTTCTCACTGAATTCTCAATGAAATTATGCAAGCTCTTTCTGTTTCTGTAGGAACTGACACAGGGAACTTCAGCTCTTTTCAGATGGAATTATCACAGGGGGGTTTCAGTGTGGCCCTTTCAGAGGTCAGCAACATTTCCCTATATTATTGTTTCCTATATTATTTCAGGATGTACAAAATGACACAAATGCAAAAGTGAACTTGAACTAACTTGCGTGCTAACCATAAAGTGTTACTTCTGTGGTGAATGCGCTCTTCCCATAAAACGCTAAAACACAGTCAGGTCAAGTCAAGTCACCCTTATTTATACAGTGGTGGCCAAAATTATTAGAACACTAGTATTTTCACCAGCTAAAAATGGTTTTAAGTCAGTTATTTCTATCTTTTGCTGTAGTGTGTCAATAGGAAATATCAGTTTACCTTTCCAAACACGCATTTTTCCATTAATTGTAATAATCTAGTGAGATTTTTGTTTGCACAAGGAGTCTGACAACAGCTAGTGCTCCACACAGAGATCTGATCTCATCATCATCCAGTCTGTCTGGAATGACATGAAGAAACAGAACAAACTGCAGCAAAAGATATAAATAACTGACTTAAAACCATTTTTTTAGCTGGTGAAAATACTAGTGTTCTAATAATTTTGGCCACCACTGTATATCGCTTTTAACAATACACTGAATACAGATAGTGTCAAAGCAGCTTTACTGTATTAAATAGGAAAAATAGTGTTTAATAATACAAAAGGACAACAGTAAAAACTCAATTTCAGTTAAAGTCAGTTCATCATTGATTCAGTGATGTCATCGTCCAGCTCAGTTCAGTTCAAATAGTATCTGTGCAATCAAGTTGACGATATCACTGGAAATTAAGTGTCCCCAACTAAGCAAGCCAGAGGTGACAGTGGCAAGGAACCAAGAATGGAATCGGTGACAGAATGGAAAAAACCTTGTGAAAAGAAAAAAAAAACCTTGTGAGAAACCAGGCTCAGTCGGGTGGCCAGTTCTATCAGAAAGACTCAGAAGGTAAACGTTTACAAGATATTTATTCCATAAAGCGTTAACAGATGGTGATGATGCAGATTTGACTGATCCTGCCTGAAGATGAAGGCAGGGGCGGAGCCTACCCCCATGGATGGACAGGGCCAACCTGGTGGTGGTGGGGAGGATGGAGGGGAACGTCAGCGTCGTCAACTGCAAAAAATGAAACAGAGTTCAGTGCTTAAATACTCCAGTTGTCAAGCAGTGATTGGCCAGACCTGTTAGTATAAATGAATGACGTGGAATTGGAGTCTTCCAGTTAGAACTTACGCTGACGCTTTCATTTCTACCAGAAAGACTCAGAAGGTAAACGTTTACAACATATTTATTCCACAAAGTGTTAACAGATGGTGGCGAGCCACAATAATTCATGCATATGCCCCGTCCTTTATCCAAATCCTGGGGATGCAGATTTGGCTGATCCTGCCTGAAGATGAAGGCAGGGGCGGAGCCTACCCCCAAAAAGAAGTGTGAATTGATACCCACCAATTGAGGCATTACTTAAATGTACAGAGGAGGCCCCGACGGGCTGAGTGATGATAGGCCATTGTATGTGAAAAGTCATTATAGGCTGGACATGAGGAGCAAATGAGGATGTAACCACCACCACCAGTAGCTGCTCGAAGTACCATACCGAAATAAAATGTGTAGTATTGAGATAACCACGTTCTCTGCATCAGCAAATACAGGGAATCGAAACCACTGAATTGTGTTAGAAAGGTCGTCAGTTTAAGTAAATTGATAAAAGGTAGTATTTATGGGAGCTTACATTCACGTAAAGTAGCCTTGTTGACAAGTTTGAGTGAGTAAGGGCAAAACGCACAAGATATAGTACTTTCAGTGCCCTGTAGTTGGCGATATCACATCTTTTGTAGCAGAAATAATCTGCTGCAGAAAAGCTAGGTACCACACAAAATGTAATGTGTAACTGCAACACTCATTTCAAATGTAGTGGAGTAAAGAGTACATATATTCATTCAAAAATGTAGTGAAGTAGAGAGTAAAAGTTGTTAAAAAAAAGTAGCTGCTGTTCCGACCAAGCAAAAATGATGTGTTCAACCCAAGCAAAATAATGATAATGTGCATTTGATCAGATATAACTGAAGACAAGATTCATGAGATACATTATGTGAATGAGTTTGGGGGCCAAATGCGAAAAATCTCTACCTCCTTTAGTAGACTTTGCTATCCTAGATACTAGCAGGAGTCCAGAGTTTTGCGACCTTAGGGAGCGTGATGAATTGTAGTGTGATAGAAGACTAGTTAGGTTCACAGGAGCTAAACCACTAAGGGCCTTAAAAGTAAGTAGTAATATTTTGTAACTGATATGGAACTTAATAGTTTCATGCTTGGGGAAAGCCCACGCTGAAACGACGCTTATGGAGACGGAATGTCCTCACTGTGAGGATATGAGTCTCACCTCTCTGTGCTCACGGATCGACGTGCGATCGGCGACCCTGCCCCCCTGTCGTCTGAGGAGCCCAGTGAAGCCAAGACAGACATGGACGCTGAACTTTTCCGCGTCCTGTCTAAGGCTGTGGAGAAGCTGGGTTTGGAGTGGTCTCTGCCAAAGGAGCCCACCCGCAGTTGCCTGGATGAGTGGTTCTTGCCGTCAGGCCCCTCGCCAACGAGCCTCACCATTCTTCTCTGAGGTCCACAATGAGCTCACCAGATTGTGGCTCTGTAACGAGACTTGGCCCCCTCCTCTTCCTGTCCTGCATATCAGGATGATGCCTAAGGCTGCCCAACAGCCTCTGTTATGCCTCCAAGCACCCTGTTCAGTTCTGGATGCATACGGCAGTATGTTTGTTGTAAATAAACTAACTGAGACTTGTCACAGCACTTGTATACTGTTGCTCTCTTGTTGCTCTGATTGCTTCTATTGTTCTCCTCATTTGTAAGTCGCTTTGGCTAAAAGCGTCTGCTAAATGACTAAATGTAAATACTGTTGTGAACACTGGGCCCATTCAAAAAGCGCCCACACAACCAGCTGATGTTATAGCGAGAAAAATAAAACACAAACATTTTCAAAGAGCAAATTTCCTCTTCCGCTTATTACAAGTGTCGAGTCCTCACAAGGTGACCTACCACCCGAATCAATCCAACCCCTTGCCACGGGGGCTGAGGCCTGGCAGGCTGTCCCCGGAGTGTCAGACTGGGTTTGGGGGTTAATAAAACGAGGTTATACATTTCAATTCGCTCGAAGTCCCCCCGCTATTCAGTAGTGTTGTTCCCACCTTGCTTCAGAGCAAAGATGCACAGAGTGAGTCAGACTGCTACAGCTATTACTTCCTCATCCCCAAGTAAGATGGTAGCCTCCGGCCCATCCTTGATCTCAGGGACCAGAACCGCACCCTCATGAAATGGCCATTCAGGATGACTACATTGAAACAGATTGTCTCGCAAGTGTGCCTAGGGGACTGGTTCTTTTCTCTGGACCTGAAAGATGCTTACTTTCACATCCAGATAGCCCCCCCATCACAGACGATTCTTGAGATTCGCCTTTGAGGGAGTGTGTAACAAAGTCAAATGGGTAGGAAGGAAGAGGACGAGGTCGGCTAGGCTGAGACTGGGGTTTTTATTTAGTTTTCCAAAAACAACAGAAAGTCGCGCTCTCAGCGCTCAACATAATCGTGCAACCGCACGGAAACAGTCCTGCTCTCCTGAGCACACGTCACACTCGCACAATCCCCAGATCGCAGCCTCCAGTCCACAGTAGCTCTCCCTCCTCTCTGACGTTCCCAGGTGTCTTTTATACGGTCTCCCCACGCCACTTACTGGAATAAGACACAGGTGTTTGTCATTTGCACTTGACCCACTTACTCACCGCTCGTCTCCCAGCTCTCTCTCCCGCTGCAGACCTCGCTGAGCCACGCCCCCCTCGCCACAGAGTGGAATATCAATATACGTCCCTTCCCTTTCGGACTGTCCCTGGTTCCTTGCACTTTTACGAAGTGCATGGATGTGGCTCTTTCCCCTCTGAAACAGATGGGAATCCATCTTCTGAATTACCTCGACGACTAGCCTGTCTTAGTACTCCGTCCCATTCCTGGTGTCTCGGGCGCCTTCATATCAAGGTGGACCGTGGCAGCTCTGGCCCCTTGGAAAGACCCTTAGTAGATGGAACGGGGTGTGCCTCTGGGAATGGTTTGTAGAAGGAAGGTGGTCTCGACAGTCGAAAGAGGAAGGTCGCCTACACTTCAACTGCCTGGAAATGCTGGCAGGTTATAACTCCTAGTCGCTTCCTCTTTTATTTACTCTGCCCCGTCAAGAGTATTTAGAATTTAGGAGACCACGTGACCCACCGATAGCAATGGCGGTGTAGTTCGATTGCTCCCTGACTCGGTATCCTTAATCTGTTTTTTTTTTGTTTTTTTTCTCAGTAAAACTATTATTATTTGGTTAGTTTTTGGCTGTTTTCTAACGGAGCTATGAATGAAGATGGCAAAACATCAATTGACACTGGCTTCGCCAGAGAAAATGTCAGTTAAAAACCCTGATTATGTTCCTAAGGGGGAACTTCGTGCCAATGTTGCCGACGAGTTAAAGATGCACCTTAGCTTCGTCAGGGAACTGTTTAAAGAAGAATTCGTCCCGATTGCAGATAGATTTGGAGTTCTGGAAGAAGATGTTCATCTGATAAGAAACAACTTTGACAACATGCAAGCAGCTTTTCGTCACACAAAAAAAGACACAGTGGAGGTTAAGCTAGCAGTGGACTCCCTTCAGGAAAAGTTGGCGAGAATCGAAGATAAAAGCCGCCAGTCCAATATCCATCTAGTGGGGCTGAAATAAGGAGTAGAAGGAGATGACCCTCTGGGATTTATACAGAATCATCTTCCTAAAATGGATTCCCTCTCTTGCTGGCAAAGTAATGGAGATAGAAAGAGCCCACCGTATTTACAACAGTGAACATTTGAAATCAACCCCTTGTACATTCATCTTCAAGATGCTGCGTTATTGAGACCGGAATGCAATCCTGAATGGAGCCCGAACCGCAGGACAAATAGTTCATATGGGAGCGCCGCTGCTTTTCTTCCCAGACTATAGCACCCACACGGCGTCTAAGAGGAGAGCGATTGCATCGGCGAGGAAGAAACTAACTCAGCTGGGGATATCATCCTTTTTGGTCTACCCCGCGGTAGTGAAAGGTACTCCCCGAGGGAAGATTTCTCTTCTCGAGACACCGGTGGAGGTTGAAAAGTTCGTTCTCAATCAGGATACCCCCACAACGTCTTCTATGAAGAAAGCTGTAGCGGTTGCATCACGAGAATCCGAGGTGAACGAGGATGAATCTGCAGTTCCTATGGAGGACTTTGCTGAGAAAATGTGATTGTCTCTTCATCCGAAAAATTACCAGGTCAGATGTTGACGGACGAGCCGGACTGCTAGGCTGGCCACGTATCCAAAGACTGCTACTTTGAGGGCAGATAGAAGAGTGTGTTCTAACTCTGCTTACTGCCCATTTTGTTTTTGTCACTGTTCTTATTTATTTTTTTTTGTTCTATGCCCGGGACTGCCCGCGTAAGTTTAATCGGTCTAGTGTATTTGTTTGCGTAATATTTGTATGCCTAGATGCCTATGCATATGTTCTGATCACTGTTATCTCTCTGGGGGATTACTTTATGGTCCTCCCGTTTTAGTGGTTGGTGAGAGTTGCTTTTCCTTTTAAATATATGGATATAAATATTTTGTCATGGAACGTAAATGGGTTAAATAGCCCTACTAAGCGAACCAAATGCTTAGATTACCTAAGATGCAAAAAGGTCTCTATTGCCCTTATACAAGAGTCTCATTTGAAATCAGCAGACATGCATCGCTTCCAAAATAGATACTTTAAAGTGATATCTGCCTTTTCGAATGTTAACAAAACTAAAGGGATGCTGATAGTTATTAAACGTAATATTGTTTTTTCAATTATAAGATCCATTGGAGATACAGAAGGCCGAACCATGCTGTTGTTTCCTTAAATAATACAAATGATGCTTTTATGTCTGTATATGCACCCACCGAGGGTGATTCCTCATTTTTTCAAGAATTATTACATTTAGTTGTGAGTTTAGAGGACTGTCTTGTGGTGTTAGGGGGCGATTTTAATGCGGTGTTGGATCCCCAGTTAGATAGATCTCATGCCTCTAAGTCTGATTCAATGATCTCTGTATATTTTAATTCATTTTTGCGACATTCCAATATATGTGATATCTGGCGTTTACAAAATGACGGTGCTAGGGATTATACATTATTTTCAGCTCATCATAAGAGTTATTCAAGTATTGATTATCTACTCATGTCCCCTTCACTTATTCCCCATATTAGTAAAGTTAATATTCTACCAATTATTTTATCTGATCATTCTCCGATAATTACATCTTTAACCCCTGCATCGTTGGGCACTATACACAACCAATGGAGATTTAATACCTCCTTGTTACAGGACTGTACATTTGTGGCTGAGTTACGTAGCTCTTTGATGGAGTTTTTACAGATTAACAGAGATTCAGCCTCTGACCCCCAAGTATTATGGGAAATCACTAAATGTTTTATTAGGGGTAAATGTATACGTTTTTCATCCTTTAATAAAAAGCTTAGGGAGAGCCATAAATTTGAATTAGAAAAACAAATTGATTTACAAGAGAAGGAAATAAAATATAACTTTTGTGAGACCAAAGCCAAAATAGTAAATGTTCTTAAATCAGAATTAAAATCCATATATTTACTTGGAGTTGAATTCATCATACATCGTACTAGACAATCATATTATTTCCATGGAGAACGGTCTTCCAAGCTGTTGGCTTTGAGGTTGAAAGATAGTGAATCTAAGACTAGTATATCAGCTATTAGACATGAGGGCTCAGTATATACTCAACCTAAGGATGTAAATAGGGTATTTGAAAACTACTACCAACATCTGTACACTTCAGAATCCAACTCTGACCCAACAAATTTTGATTTATTTCTTAAATATTTAAATCTACCCTTCTTAAATATTTAAATCTACCCAAATTAAATGACTCTCAGCGCAACATATTGGATAGCCCTTTCACAAACGAGGAATTAAAATCTGCCTTGGATTGCATGAGTAGTAATAAAGCCCCTGGGCTAGATGGGATTCCCCCAGAGTTACTGAAGACATTATGGGACATAATAGCGCCCCTTGATTCTTTATTCTCTTAACTTTGCATTAGAAAAAGGGGCTTTACACAGGGACCAAACTACAGCTATAAAAACTTTGCTGCTGAAGAAAGGTAAGGATCCACTTGAATGCTCTAGTTACAGGCCAATTAGCCTTCTATCCACAGATTCAAAGCTGTTGGCAAAAGTCCTGGCCTTAAGATTGGATCGATGTATAGGAGACTTGATTGACTATGATCAATCAAGTTTTCTAAGGGGGAGATTTGCTGCAGACAATGTACGTAGGCTTCCGAATATTATTCAACAAGGAGACTCATATACAGCTTCCTCTGCAATCCTTTCTCTGGAAGCAGAGAAAGCATTCGACAGAACTGAGTGGAGCTTTTTGTGGTCTGTCCTAGAGCATTTTGAGTTTAGCTCCTTTTTTCTACAAGCAGTCAAAACTATTTATTCTGAATGCTCAGCCAGAGTAATCACTGGTTCTTATATCTCCCCTTCCTTTTATCTTGGCAGGGGCACTCATCAAGGCTGTCCCCTGTTACCCTTGCTTTTTAATTTATCATTAGAGCCTTTGGCCCAAGCAGTCAGACAATGTCCCGCAATAGTTCCAATAAGTTGTATGAATACATCCCATAAAATATCACTCAACGCTGATGACGTTTTGTTGTATATATCAAACATCACATACTCATTTAAGGAATGCTTACAATTATTTGATACATTTGGTAAACTGTGTGGTTATAAGATTAATTGGAACAAATCCATACTTATGCCCCTTAATTAAGCTGCTAAATCAGAGATTCAGACCTTACCAACTACGATTCCTGTCAGTGACCAGTTTAATTATTTTGGAATCAGAGTTTTTCCTTCATTATCTCGCATTTCCAAGTGGAGCTATCAGTCTCTTCTGGATAAGATTAAGAGCGATCTTCTGTGTTGGTCTCCACTCTGTTTGGCTCTTCGTGGAAGGATAGCCACTGTTAAGATGAATATACTTCCGAGGCTAAGCTTTTTATTTTCAGTGTTACCTCTGACACCACCTTCTGGCTATTTTTAAAGAGATCAATACAGCAGTATCCAAATTCTTGCGGAATAATAAACGGCCTAGAATTCGTTTTAAATCTATGCACCGGCTAAAACCTCATGGTGGCTCATCCCTACCAGATTTTTGGTCCTATTATTTATCATACCAGATGAGATCACTTAGGACGTGGCTAGATGTTGACTCCCCTGTCCCATGGCGGGCTTTAGAAACCGTTTGTTTCCAAATGCTGGGTTTGAATTTGAATTTATTAAGGGAAAGCCCCTTGAGATGCTTCATCTCATTTTCAAGGGGGACCCAATAGCGCATACATAAAACTACAAGATACAATACATAAGTAATATACAAAAAAAAAAAATAAATAAATAAAAATAATAATAAAAACTAGATAGTAAAGTTTGGATACAAACTTTAAGTTGGCATGAAAAAGCCTAGCCAGAAAGTTTGTAAAAGTTTTAAAAGCTTGAAGTTTGAAGGTTTTCAGTTTGAAATACTTAAATGTTTGATGTTTGAATGCTTTATAGGCAATACAGTCTATCAGAAGAACAGACAGAAAAACAGATCGCTGGGGTACCTGGGGTGGCTTCTAGGGTGGTTGCTAGGGTTTTTCTAGGTTACTTGGGGTAGTTGCTAGGGTGTTGCTAAGCGTTTGCTAGGGTCCTTCGGGTGGTTTCTAAGGAGTTGCTATGCGGTTGCTAAGGTAGCTGGGGTGGTTGCTATGGTGTTGCTAAGTGCTTGCTAACGTACCCAGGTCGGTTGCTAGGGTGTTGCTATGTGGTTGCTAGGGTAACCGGGGTGGTTGCTAAGGTGTTGCTAGGCGGTTGCTAAGGTATCCGGGGTGGTTGCTAGGTGGTTGCTAGGGTACTCGGGGTGGTTGCCAAGGTGTTGCTAGGTGGTTGCTAGGGTACTTGGGGTGGTTGCTAGGGTGTTGCTATGTGGTTGCTATGGCACTCGGGGTGGTTGCTAGGTGGTTGCTAGGGTACTTTGGGTGGTTGCTAAGGTGTTGCTAGGCGGTTTCTAGGGTACTCAGGGTGGTTGCTATGCAGTTGCAAAGGTAATATTAGTGTGTTGCTAGGTGGTTGCTATGGTACCCGGGTAGGTTGCTAAGGTGTTACTAGCATGTTTGAGCATGATTACCAAAGTTACCATCATGTATTTAACATTATTAGCATGTTACTAGCATGTTGTTATCATGATTAGAGAGTTACTAGCATTATTCTTGCATGATTAGGATGTTACTAGCATCTTCTTAGCATAATTACCAAGTTACCAGCAGGTCTCTAGCATTATTGGCATGTTACTAGCCTGTTGCTAGCATGATTAGCATGTTTCTAGCATGATTTTAGCATGATCAGCATATTACTAGCATTTCCTTAGCATGATTAGCAAGTTACCAGCAGGTCTCTAGCATGATTAGCATGTTACTAGTCTGTTGCTACCTCGATTAGCATGTTACTAGCATGTCGCTAGCATGATTAGCAAGTGACTAGCATCTTGCTAGCATGACTAGCAAGTGACTAGCATGTCGCTAGCATGTTTCTAACATGATTAGCATGCTACTAGCATGTTGCTAGCATGACTAGCAAGTGACTAGCATGTCGCTAGCATGTTTCTAAGATGATTAGCATGTTACTAGCATGTTGCTAGCATGATTAGCAAGTGACTAGCATTTTGCTAGCATGACTAGCAAGTGACTAGCATGTCGCTAGGATGTTTCTAACATGATTAGCATGCTACTAGTATGTTGCTAGCATGACTAGCAAGTGACTAGCATGTCGCTACCATGTTTCTGACATGATTAGCATGTTACTAGCATGTTGCTAGCATGATTAGCAAGTGGCTAGCATCTTGCTAGCATGACTAGCAAGTGACTAGCATGTCGCTAGGATGTTTCTAACATGATTAGCATGCTACTAGCATGTCGCTAGCATGTTTCTAGCATGGTTAGTATGTTGCTAGGATAGATAGAAAGATTAGAAATATTAGATGAGTTTGAATGGATTAGAAATAGTACATAGAAGGGAAGCTTGATTGAGTCTCAAAGGATTCTGGGAGTTTAAAAGTTGTATTTTGACAGTTGGAGTTTGAATTGTCTTGGCTCATTTGAACATTCCGTAATGGTAAGTCAATGGGATTTTATGATTTTTAATCTTCAGTTTTATGAAAACTATAAGTCCAATCAGTTAGAAAAGATATAGCACACTAAGTGAGATCAGTCTGAACAGCTGGGCTGAGTTTGGTGATTCTAGCTTGAAAGCTCTAGGAGGAGATGCATTCAGAAATTTAGTCTAAGAAGAATAATAATAACTAGATAGGAAAGTTTGTCGAGACAAACTTTAAGTTGGCTTGAGAAAGACGGACCAGAAAGTTTGAAAAGTTTAAAAAGTTTAAAAAGTTTAAAAGTTTTAAGTTTGATGGGTTTCAGTCTGAAATAGTTTGAAATTTAAAGTAGTTTTAAAAGCTTAAAGTTTGACACATAGATAGATAGATAGATAGATAGATAGATAGATAGATAGAGTCAGATTATAGATAGATAGATAGATAGTCAGATTATAGATAGATGGATAGATAGATAGATAGATAGACAGACAGACAGATAGATAGATAGATAGATAGATAGATAGATAGATAGATACAGTCAGATTATAGATAGATAGATAGATAGATAGAGTCAGATGATAGATAGACAGATAGATAGATAGATAGATAGATACAGTCAAATGATAGATAGATAGATAAGAAACATTAGATAGATGAGTTTGAATGGATTAGAAATAGTATTGGGTCAGTATGACCCCAATCAACTTTCTTTAGTTAAAAAATGTTTCCCTTCATCTCAGTGGAATAAGATTTTATGACTTTTCAACATTTTCTATCTGTATTCACATAAAAAAAAAAAAAAAGGACTTGATTCGGTTGTTCTGAAGGTATGTAATTTTTTTTTTTACTAATATGGTCTTTGGGGTCAATATGAAAATGAAAATCTATATATATTTTTTTAATTTGTCAAAAAATAATAATAAATCCAGCATAGGTCTGAAAACAATTTCACACAGAAATGAAGGCCTGGTACTAGATCACAAATGCAATGTAGAAAAGATGCACACACACGCATTTTTATAGAAATTGGCAAATAAAATCAATAAATTCTGCATAAATCTGAAAATGTCCACACAACAAAATCAAAGTCTGATACTAGAGCACAAATGCAATGTTGAACGAGCATACTCACTCACGTACGTACACACACACTCTCTTACACACATACCCGCCATTCATATCTGCTTATTGCAGTTGTTGTTTTTAGTTTAGTTTTTTTTTTTCTTCGTTTTGATTTTATTTACATTTATGTAAAAAAAAAAAAGTTTTTTGTGGCATTATTGCAAAAGCGAGAACTTCAAAATACATGAAACAAACAAAAACAAATTCTAACCTTTGGGAAAAATACTGTTTTTAATGTATTTTAGAGAGGAGTAACTGACCACTTCCAGAAAAATGAATGGCTCTCTATGGGCCTCTGCTGGATATATATGGTCATTACACTATTCTTTCAAAATCTGTGATTTCCACAAGTTTTCTCTAACCACCAGATGGCAGTATTGTACACCTAACACCTAGATCAATATCCAGAAACAGTTTAAATTAAATTTAGATCATCATTTAAGAGATTTATTCATAAAAATGTAATATTTCACATGCAAGCTAATGGTGTAGCTGAGGATTTTTGTGGTAAACAGGTACAAAAGTACTTCATATCTCCCAAAACACAGCATTAATGTATAGATGAGAAGTAAACAAACAAACAAAAAAGATATATTATATGTATGATTAAAAATTTATAATTGTTTTACAATTACTCTTTCAATTTTGGGGTCATAT